>NW_008589222.1:1134-40120 GCF_000691845.1 Merops nubicus
TTGGGTGTCCCCGGGGTTCCTTCCCAGCCACAGCGATTCTATGAGGAGGGAAGGCTGGGGAGGGACCCTGCTCCACACCAGCAGTGGTGCTCCCAGAGCAAGTGAACTTTGCTGCACTGTGCTCACAGCAGGTTGGACCTCAGGAGGCTGAGATGCATGTTTTTGGTGCTTGGCTAGATCTCATCCTGCCTCTCTGGAGGCAAAAAGTCTAGTATTTGTAGCTTGGATGGCTATTAAGGGAACTGCAAATATTTGTTTTACAAACGCTTTGCTGTATTGGGTTTGTGTGGCAAGGTTTTGGTAGTAGGGAGGCTACAGGGATGGCTTCTGTCAGAAGCTGCTAGAAGCTTCCCCTGTGTCCAGTAGAGCCAATGCCAGCTGGCTGCAAGGCAGACCTGCTGCTGGCCAAGGCCGAGCCCACCAGTGATGGTGGTAGTGCCTCTGGGATAACTTATTTAAGAGGAAAAACCTGCTGCACAGCTGGGCAACTGTAGCTGGAGACAGGAGTTAAGAATATGTGAAGGTCAGTAAAGGAGGGGAAGGACATGCTCCAGATGCCAGAGCAGAGTCTCCTGCAGCCTGTAGTGAAGACCATGGTGAGACAGGCTGGTCCCCTGCAGCCCATGGAGGGTAACTGTGAAACAGATATCCACCTGCAGTCCATGGAGGGTCCCACACTGGAGCAGGTGGATGCCTGAAGGAGGCGGTGACCCTGTGAAGAGCCCATGCTGCAGCAAGTTCCTGGCAGGACCTGTGGACTCGGTGAGAGAGAGAGGAGTCCACCCTGGAGCAGCCTGGCTGCCAGGACTTGTGACCTTGTGGAGGACCTGTGCTGGAGCAGTTCATTAAGAACAGAAGCCTGTGGGAAGGACTCACCTTGAAGAAGTTCATGGAGGACTGTTTCCTGTCGGTGGGACCCCATGCTGGAACAGAAGAGTATGAGGAGCCCTTCCCCTGAGGAGGAAAGGGCAGCAGAAACATGGGATGAACTGACCAAAAACCCCCACTCCCTGGCCCCCTGTGCCACTGGGAGGGAGGAGGCAGAGAATTCAGGACTAAAGTTAAGCTTGAAAAAAGAGAGGGGTGTGGAGATGTTTTTAAGATTTGGGTTTATTTCTCATTATCCTACTCTGATTTGATTGGTAACAAACTAGTTTCCCCAAGTCAAGTCTGTTCGCCTGTGATGGTAATTGATGAGTGATGTCCTTTATCTTGACTCATGAGCCTTTCATTGCCTTTTCTCTGCCCTGTCCAGCTGAGGAGGTGATAGAGCAGCTCTGGTGGGCACCTGGCCAGGGTCAATCCTTCACAACTGTGCATGTTAACTATAGAGGCAGAATGCTTCCAGGAGGCAGGGTGGCCTCAGCTCTTGGTGAGCTCCAGAGCACAGCCAGCAGTTGGCCCACATGGCCTTACTCTGTAGCCCACACTTTTGTGAGACTTCAGGGTTGTTTTTCTCTCTGCATGCTACACGGCAATTTGTGACCTGTGACATCCAAGCTGGCACCTTTAGCAAGTGCATGAGTTTGTGATTGCTGTGACCAAACACGGGTTGTTTACTGCACCCACCCAGCCTCCTAAGGTTTGCCAGCCTAAACTAGACCCTAAAGACAAAGCTGAGGCACCTGGGAACGGCCAGTGCAGTTGGTAGGGAGCTGTCATGTTTTATAGACCACCGAGGTGCCCGATAGAAAACCTGCCCGAACAGTGCTGGCCTCAAAGCTACTTTCTCTACCAACGAGCCCTGGAGGAGTGACACCACCACGTGCTCGCTGTTGAGCCACCTTCCTGACACTTCCTATTTGCACAGCTGGAGCAGTGACCAGGGCGCCAGTGCTGTAACTTCAGGCTCTTCCCTCCTGCAGGGCCCGGCAGCTACAGCGTGGGCACCATGTCGGAGCGCTTCGACTGCCACTACTGCCGCGACCCGCTGCAGGGCAAGAAGTACGTGCAGAAGGAGGGCCGGCACTGCTGCGTCAAGTGCTTCGACAAGATCTGCGCCAACACCTGCATCGAGTGCAAGAAGCCCATTGGAGCGGACTCCAAGGTGAGTGCTCAGCAGTTAAATGGGTGATGAGGAGAAGGCAAGCGGGTGCTGATAACCCTTCTGTTTGTTTTCCTGGTTCTGGTCTGTTTGGGAGCTGTTGTGTGAAAACAAGCGTTCTCGTGCGTCCTGCGGCTGATGGGCCACGTGCTCCTCCGGCAAAGAGCCGGGGGCTCCGGGGCACTGCAGCAGGGAGGCTCACCAGGGGCTGCTTTTCCACAGGAGCTTGTTTCAGGATCTAGATTCAGCCACAGGAACTGCTGCAAATGCTGGACTGTCCTGATGAGAGTACTGCACAGGACCTGCAGAAAACTCAAATTCTGGGCAAAGCACCCGGGAACCTATCATCACATTTTTTTGTCAGTTTGTCAAACGTTCATTACTTCATGTTTATAGCAACAATAACGTACAGAACCTGACCACCAGCCAAGCCCACTCTTAGAGACCTTCAAATCTCAAATTTGGTGTTTTAAAACATCTGCTCCCTGAAGCTCCGCAATGAATGGGATTATGTCAGTTGCATTCAGGAATGTGATAATGTCCTTCCCTGCACCTCCAACCACTGAATGCCAACGTGGTTACCACTAAAGGATAGGTCCTTTACTGCCAAGGCTGATAACTTGGTTTTAGGGCTGCTCAGCAAGAGAGAAGGGCTCATTGCTCACTCCATTTCTGTTCATTCCAGGAGCTGCATTTCAAGAACCGTTACTGGCATGACAGCTGCTTCCGCTGCTTCAAGTGCTACACGTCCTTGGTCAATGAGCCCTTCATGCTAAGGGAGAACAACAAGGTTTGGTGCAGCAACTGCACTGCTGCCGAGGACGCACCCAGGTGTAAGGGCTGCTTCAAGCCCATTATCGCAGGTACTGGTGCCAGTAACACGGGTACGACTGCACAATGCTGCTCTAGGGCAAAGCCCTGGTGGTTTATCAAGCTGAGAAGCTGCAGTTAGGGGTATGGGCAGCATAATGCTGGAGCGCCACAAAATGGGGCTGACCTTGCCCTCACCTGTCCATTTTAGTCAAATGCTGATAGACTGCTCTGCAGTTAACCCTCACGGGCAGATCACCTTAGCAGTTAGTCACCATTTCTACCAAAAGCATTGCTCTGCAAGTCAAGCTTCTATTCTTATACAGGCTCAGGCACCTATAACAAATATTTTAAGAAAATCCAGAAAGCGGTAGCTAAAGTGAGATACAGGAATTAACAGCCCCTTGGGCATAGGTATGGACAGGTCTTGCCTTACATTGCACAGGGTGAGGAGTTTGTCACAAGCCTGGAATACCACGTAACAAGTTATCTCTGTCTGTTGTAGGAGACCAAAATGTTGAGTATAAGAAGATGGTCTGGCACAAGGACTGTTTCACTTGCAGCCAGTGCAAGCAAGTGATTGGATCCGGGAGCTTCTTCCCCAAGGGTGATGACTTCTACTGTGTTTCCTGCCATGAGCATAAGTTTGCCAAGACCTGTGCTAAATGCAAGAACGTAAGTCCTTCCACTTTGAAACGGCAGCTACCAGAACTAGCCCTCGTGTGTCCTTTGGAAGATAGGAGCGTACACCAGCAGACAGATCAGGCTGAATCTGTACCAATACATACGTTCTTTCCTTGAGATACTGCTGCCAGCAGCTGGTGGTATCAGAGTGTGAGAGCTCCTGGTTCTTGCACATCACAGTATCTGAGCAGGGGCTGTAGTTATCTGATGGAAACTCTGCTGAAACCAACTGTGTGCTGGCACAAAAAACCTTCAAGATATCATCTCCAGGCCCTCCTACCCTACATCACTCCTCTTCCTCTCTACCAGTTCTAAACCACATCTCTGCTCTTTGCCTTGTAGCCCATCACTTCTGGAGGCCTCACGTACCAGGAACAGCCGTGGCATTCAGAGTGTTTCATTTGTTCTAACTGCAAGAAGCAACTGGGTGGGAAGCGCTTCACAGCTGTAGAAGATCAGTTTTACTGTGTTGACTGCTACAAGGAGTGTGTTGCCAAGAAGTGTGCTGGCTGCAAGAATCCCATTACAGGTATGTTAGATTAAATGCAGCTTGAGGGCAGTGGGTGCTTGGTCAGAACAGCAATCCCCAAAGACATGCAGCTCAGAGGCTGCTCACACCAGGAGCAGGTCTAGTATCCCAAGCCCAAACCCAGCAATTTACACGTGACCTAAATATAAGCCACATACTCTTGCTGAATGGAGTCTGAGTTAGCAACTGAGCTCTTCACCCTTTGCACATCTCAAATTTACTTCCTTCCAGACTTCCCCTACTAGAACTGTTCCTGCCTGTATTTTAGTCTGGGAACCTTAAGTCTAAAAAGAGCAGTGTTTATTGCCCCACAGTGACATCTGCTTTGCTTGTGATGTATTTCACATTTATCAGTTACTGGATTACAAAGCTCAGCCATGAAATAAGGGCACTAATGTCCCATGAGACTTGCATCCCATTCTGCATTTTAGAGCAGGGATCCGAGCCTGTAACAACCAGGGAGTGTGTTTAGTCCAACCTGTCCTTGCTCTACATCTTGATCTTTCCTTCAGCTTGACTGTTTCCTGGAAAAAAGATCCAAGGGAAAAAGCTTTGTGCAGAGACAAGCCACACAATCCCCAGAGCAGCTTACAATGGGTTTCAGTTGCAATTTTGGCTAGTGTTTTAGGCACACAAACATGGTCTGCAAGACTACAGGAGCACAGGAGGCAGTAGGAATGGGCTTTGCTGGTTGATGGGCTACCCCAGCCAAGGGCAAAGCTACTATCGCCGTCCTATAATTGTTTTCTCTCCTAGCAGGATTTGGAAGAGGAACCAGTGTGGTTAACTACGAGGAGGAGTCCTGGCATGATTACTGTTTCAAATGCACCAAGTGTGCCCGTCCTCTGGCCAACAAGCGCTTTGTTTGCCATAACGGAAAAATTTACTGTGCTGAGTGTCCCAAACGACTGTAAGGAGCAGACAGCAACTGCTGTAAAATGGATTTTAAAGCCCTGCTTTCCAAAACAGTCCTGGTAAAAGAGCAGGTTTTTGCATGCTCAGAATTTTAACTTTTTCCATTTTAGTACAAAAGCTAAAGTAGTCTCAATATACTGGGTTTGACTTCTGAAGCTCCTGCAGTTTGAAAGCATGTAGCATTACAAAAACCTAATCTCATTTCCAAGTAACTTTTAGTGTAAAGGCTTGAAATGTGTTAGATTTAACATTAGAGACCCTCATACTACATCATCTGTGTGTGGCTTCAACTAAACCCAAGCTAGTTTTAAACTTGTCTGGTATACATTGAAGCTTGGCACTTAGCTGAAGTGGGTTTGACAAGGCTCACATCTCAAACAGAGAGGCAAAGATTGCACCCAGGGTCAAGAGATCCATTATTCTGCTTTCACAAGTACAGGCACATCACACCATTAATAGCAGCTCAATAACCAACTCCTTAGCTTACCCTACCACACCAAACAGCAGCACGTGTATGGAATGGCTTTGTCTTACATAGAACAATGTTTTGGCAGTATGACTCAGCTTTAATTAAGTTTCCATAAACTTGTTTTAGTCTTGATTTCTGCATGGTTTGCCCAAAGGTTTTGCTCAGCAGCTTTTTTTACATCAATTGTTTAAATGAAGCTGTCTATATACACTTATTAATCCATTAACAAGTAGTAAATCTTTCAACTACGACAAAATCCACATGCATTTAGAAGTGCCTTAAAAATAGCTCAGACAACAATGGCTCTCCTATCACATCAGTGTATGTTTTATGATCTAATAAAAGTGAGACTAGTGCCTGCTTGAGTCCTACGGTCTGGAAAACTTTTTTCATTTTGCCATCTTACATAATTGACACCTCTTATGGCTGAGCTACTGCAACCAAGCCTCAGACATTGATACTGGCAAAGCAGAGTCAGCTGTTCTGCCATAGCACCCTTACATGTCTGAGGACCACAGCAACAATTTCCGTAAACAAAGTAATTTTTTTAATATATAATTGACACTAGACCATCTGCCAAGAACAGCTTGTGTGAAAAAGCCCTTTGGAGAGCATATGTACAACCACTGTCCCTACACCCATCTACTACTATCCTTCAGCATCCTAAATGTTGGTTTAAGGGTTGATTTTGGTTTGTTTTCCCCTACAGTAGTGAAGTAACAGAAATACTCCTGAACTGGATGCTACTTCAGGCATTCCCTTTTGTTCACAAGCACCTACCAGAAACAAACAACCCTTGCAAGAAAACCAAAATGCATCTTGCTGTGTTCTTGATGGTCACTGCTCCACTGTGGCCACAGAGCACTGCTGGGCTCACCATTAGAACATAAAGGTGTTGATGATACAAGTAGAAGGGAAAGGCTTACAGTGAGAAGCAAGTTAAAGAATTCAACAGTTATGAACATGTCATCTGCATGTACAAACACAGCAAGATCTGAAGGCGCTAGTACATGTATCTTCCCAGTCACACAGGTGCAATCACCAAAGAAGCTACTAGTTTTGGGACTCTGGGGAGTGGGGCAGTTAGAGCAGTACCAGAGGGCATCTTGAGGCAGGTCAGCATGGCAAGGGGTTGGAGATTCCTAGTAAGGCAATGTTTAGCATTACAGAAATAAAGCGTTGTTCAACTGCAAAGTTTATTTAACAGTGTGCACATATTTACACAGAGCTGTAACAGACCATTCAACAAACAATATCAGCACAGAAAAAAAAAAATACTGGCATCTTTTTTTGTTAGAATGATTGTCTCTGCCAGAACCAAAGAGCTATCATACAAAAATACATTTTTCCTTTTACCTAAGGCACTGCTCTAAAGACTATACTAAAGTCTGCACTATGACAGACATACCTGGGCACACGACGTTTCTGTAATACATTAGTGCATATGCTGGAAAATGTTCTGATGTTTGCCAATAGATTAAAATATTAGTGATGGTACAACACTGCATTTTGAAACTGCCAATAGTTTCACATTAGAAAATAAGGAATTTTTCTTCTCCCTTCAAAATGGCAGACAGTAAGTTTTGCATTTTTAAATAGCACATGAACCAAGAAGTAACAGCATTGTTCTAGACAATGACAAAGGGAGTTCAGCTTTAACACACTCAATGAATCTTATTTCATCAAGTGCTATTTTAGGAATATGCAAAATCTGGCCAGTAGCTAAGTGGGGAGCCTCCAGTGGCACACTGCTGCACATAACACTGATATGAATAAAACTCAACAGATTCAGATTACTGTAAAGTCTGTAAAAGGGAAACAAGTGATATTTGAACAAGGAAATCTTATCTAGGAATTAGCTAAATGAATGGACAAGGAACATCAGCACAATAGTTTCCCTGAAATGTTTCAAGGTGCAAGTCAGAAGTTTGTCATCGCTCCTCCCTTGGTGATTTTTGGTTTGGTTTTTTTTTTTTTTTTTTCAAACTTGAAGGTGGATAAAGGTAAACAAGCAGTTTTTCAAAACAAGGCCTTCGGTACTTGATAAAACACTGGATTACTGAAGTGCAATCAGATTATCTCCAGGTCTCTAGTGTTCACAGTTCTGTCCAAAGAGCAAAGAGAAGAAAAGCTGTAACCACCGTAACTGTGCGTGTGTCACGTACGTCTATCGCCACTGTCAGAGCCTACATCCAAGGAGTGAGCACAGAACCACTCCCTCGCCTGCGGCCCAAGATCAGCACAGCAGCGTTTGTCTATATATGAATATTAGTTTTCAAAGTTATGTACATAATTCTTAAACCAGATTGCATTATCAAGTTCAAAACCAAAAGGCAACACTTTCTTCATTTTAAAGTTAATGGTTTTGATCAGAACCAGATGTGAGCAGCAGCATCACATTAAATGCATCTACTTCCACGGCCCAGTTAGCTGTGGCCTCAGGGAATGTCTCAGTAAGGCTGTGCCCGTGGGACTAAAATTCACAAGACGCAGAGTGACAGAGGAGACTCAGGAAACAGTTCAGTCTAGAAAAGTGCTACACTTTAATCAAAAAAAGTGCTACACATCACTTAAAGAAAACGTGGACACCAAGTCTTGTTTTTTCTGCTACGGTTCATTTCAACTGTTCACACAGTCATTATCTCACGGAGAGAGATCTCCTGCTGTGAGTGTGTTCGTTTGGGGTTTAGCTCCAACACCGGAGAAGTTTAATCTTACAGAAACTAGATAACTGAAGCCTCTGGCACACTGTGCTGTACTGCATCAGGGTCTGACTTCTCAAGTATGGGCGGCTTCAATGCAACCCTGCTTTTTTCAGAAAATTCAGAGTATTGTGTGTGCAGCTTTATTACTCCTCCCAGAATGTAACACAACCATCTGTGGAATTTAAGGTTGGTGCTATCCCCCTCAGTGAGGTGAAAGCCTATTCCACAGTAAGTAGAGAGGACAGCTAATACCTTGCAGAGCCTGAAGAGACCTTCTAAGACCATGCAGGCCAGCATCAAACAGTTACAGAACACGCTTAGGAGTGGAAAGGTCTTGTCGGTAGAGTTACATCAGACACCTTCTAAACTGTTAGTATCTTCAAAAGTAACATGTGCCATTTAAAACACCTTAGAAGAAGCCCAAGAATACAACAGATGGGCTTGAGTGCTACTAGGAGATACACGAGCTTCACAGGGGCTCAGCTGTGTCTTTGGAAGAGCCTTAATGTTGGGCCTTAGCTGCAGTCTAGAGCATGTCCCTAAAAAGGCATCAGCTGGTGACTCCTTTTGACAGAATGCACGATACAAGCACTACAGAAAGAGCTTTCCCTCCAGTCTATGCATTGGAAAAAGTGCCCTGAAAATATGAAGCTGAAGTTAAGGCAAGGAGAGTAAAATGCAAGGAAGGTAATTACCTAGCCAGAGGAAGAGAGATAGGGAAATCAGCTTGGATTACCTTATGAAGCATCTATAGGTTTGGTCAATGAATTCACTGCACCATCTTCCTCAAAAGCCAGCTTGGGACTAGAAGATATTGTAGCAGCATCATTCAAGTTTTGATTACAGTTACCAGCAGAGATGCTGTCTGAACTCAGTTTGGTTGACTTGGAATGTACTCCAACATCAATAAACTCCTCAAAAGTCCACGAACCAGCTTTTCCATTAAGGTTCTGAGTAAGTCCAACTGTATGATCAGCTTCATTAACATCCAACTTCACTGAGTCATCAATAACTATTTCTTTTGCAGGATGGCTAGGAAAAAAAAGAAAGTATACTTGTATTACAGTTTGTGTGTTTAACCTTTAGACTGATTACAGGCCAGCCAATTAGCAGTTGGCATACTTTACAAAGCACTGAATATCCTGGAGAGCATTCTCAAATGTGCTCCTACAGCTGCCACACAGGATCTCCCCTCCAAGAGCCAACTGGGAAGAAGGACTCACCAACACAGAGCCACTTTTACTGTACTAACAGCTGTAAGGTAAGGTCTAGCTCCAGAAATTTGATGTAAGAAAGCAAGAAGTTTAAAGCCCTGCACCATTAAACCCCTGTTTTAGTAGTGTGCATTTTTCCTTTTTTCTCTAGTTAAGACTTTTTCAACACAAACCTAAGCCTCAGAAAGCTAGCAATATTTAAAACAGATTCAAAATCTAAACCCAGAGAAGTTTAACTGATCACAGAGTGATGAATTTTCATTCATTCTTAAGAAAGAAATTAAAATGTCTTTATATTTCATCACTGGAGAAGTGAAATTAATTTATCATCACTTTAAAAAGTTCACAATGTCATTTCTAAAACATTAGCATTTAGACGAGAAAATGGAACAAGGATCAGAGAAGAGATTTTTCCAGTAGTATATGGAAATGTTTTATGTTCAAAAAGATAAAATTTCAAATACTAAAAAAAAATTCCCATTAATGGGAAGCTTTTATGTTGTATCTAGAGTTTCAGTGCAACTACTGGAACTGTTCTAGAGCTTTCTGTAGGTTACTGTTCCTTTTCAGTGCTGTTCCACTCCCTCTTGTTTAATATGTTTTGTTAATGAAAAGAACTACCAGCCATTTCAAGGAGAAAAGGTTTTCAAGGGAAAAAGGTCTCAAGCCAACAATGTTCTTTCTAGGTAACAATAGCCACATTGCTGGCTCTACATCTCACTTCTTAGCAAGGCCAGTACTGTTAACGTGGTGCCATCTACACAAACAATTATCCTGAACTAACTGCCTCTGTGAAGCAGTAAACTGACAGCAGGCACACACCACACACCCAGAGCAAGCCAGAGAAATACCACAAAGCCAGCGGGGGGCAATATTTGAGGCAACACTACATACAGCACTACATTTAATTTAAGCACAGAGATTTCTTGTGCAATTGACAACTGCTCTGAGAGTGAAGCAGCCACCTGCACAGACTCACCTGGAATCCTTTAATCAGTAACAAGTGGAGACCCCTCATCGCTTTTCAAATCACCTCCATTCATAAACACTTCACTGGCCTTCGACACTGACAGATCTTGTTCCTCAGATTCTGTAGAAATCAAGCTATGTGCAGCCTCTGAACAACCCTCTGCCTCCCCCTTGGCTTCCTGGGGTAAGTCAATGCCATTTAGCTTTCCTGAAAGTAGAGGGGAAAAAAAAAAACAACAAAAAAACAAAACAGAAAGGAAAAAAGATAAGAGCTTCAGGAACTGAACTGCTATTCTAAATGAATAAAATACAAGTCCTTTCCTGGCCCAAACTCGAGGCACTTGGCTTCAATATACTAATTTCTCTATAGACATGCTGTCTATAACAATATGAAATTTCCATCTTTATGCTTGTAAAATGAAAGCATGCTGCCCACATTTCTCTCTCAAATCATCCCAGCTACTGCCTGTGGTATGGAACAGGCAACGATCTACTCTCTGTCCAAGCAGAAAACCTTTCTGCCTTTTCTGGGACTTGCACCTCAGACCAACACAATGCTACTACGTGTGACCTCTGTAGCAGTGCTTAAACATCACTCACACACCGACCGCCACTTAAACCTGACTCACTGAGTTTCTTTACCTGGCTGATCAGTCTTCTCAAGACTCAACTCTTCCTCCTCTTCAATATCCTCTCCCTCCATAGCCTCAGAGACAGACCTCCCTTCATTCTGCAACTGAAGAACCAGAGTGTTATTTGTTATTCAGCCACAGCCTGTGAAGGGAAGTGTGGGACCCACTTCCATCTCCTACCTGGGAACTATTCCCGAGTTCCTTTTCCCCTCATTTCTCCAGGGTGTGTGCTAAATACTGATTTTCAGCTACATGAAGACTTGTGTCTTTGAATGTTCAGAGAAGAAAAACTACTCAATATAATGTGCATAGCTTACTACAAAACTCAGGTTCACTACATAAACAAAAATACATTCAGTTTACTGAGGCAATCCAAGGGACATCCGAGATTTACTTTAAGCAAGCAGAGGAAGTCAGGAATTTAAGTTTTCTGGGAAAAATAGCCTCGGCAGGATGCATAGTTTAAGAAAAAAAAACCAAAACCCCACTTTTTAACTATACTGCAAGCAGTAACACCAGATCGTATTGTTTCAATACATCTTGAACAAAAATGCATCAAAGACTTTTGGTCAGAACAAGCAAAGCAGAACATGTGCAATGGGGAAACTACTGAAAATTGTTCTGGTGCACCAAAACTTTGCACTTCATGTGGAAGCCAGTTTGTGTAAGGGTAACAGGACAGGAGGCAAAGCCTTCTCTGGGAAGGGCCTATTCTGTCATCATACAGATCCAACGAGTACCTTGGATTCGTTTTGATCCGATTTTCGTGTTCTTTTCATTATTTCTTCAATTCTCTGTTAAAACAAGGAAGATATTTGCAGTAATATACAGAGCTTCATATTTCAGCATTCTGGTTTAAATTGCCACTAATTATATTTTCTTATTTCATAAATTTACTACTTTTTTCACTGTTTTTAAAGCTCACAAGCCAGACTTGGCTTTTTTTAAAAGATCACATTACTATTTAAATGCATTCGTTCAGTTTAATACCTCAACCCCTGGGAAACTTCTATGCTTCCAAAAGAGCATACCTTTTTTCTTTCAAGCCTTTCCTGCATATTTTGCTGCATAATTCTCTCTCTTTCCAGTCGCTGTCTTTCAGCCTCTTCTTGAGCTTTTGCTTCAGCTTCTTCTCTCTGAAAATAAAACAAAAAGACGAGGGCACTGAGCGCACATCTCATTCCCAAGAGTCAAAAGCAAAGCTGTAACAGACTCTGGTTCAACACAGAACATGAGAGCATTTAATATTGCCATATATTGCAGCTAAATGCCAATTACCCAGCTACTGACATGACATATATATTACTATGACATTCAGAAACTGATCTGAAAAGAAAAATGATGTGCGTGGCTATACTGTGATTATGCAAATGTTCTGGATGGTGTTGAGCCACTTGGGGTTTAAACTATACTTCAGGCTGAAGATCTGTCTAGGAAGGGTATTGATAAAATAACAAGATAGCAATTCAACCCGAACAATGACAAAGTTCACTCAAAAAACTTGGCAGTCAGGTATTACTATCAAAATGCTTGGTGCTGAACACCTTCTGTTTCTTCCACACTGGAAAGATCTTTTCCAAGATGAATGGAAAGAAGACAGAAGCATAGTTAACACTTGGAATAATTGTTATAAACAAGCTTTTGAAGAAATGCTCAGACACATGTCAATGCTATCCATAAGATACAGCTCTTCAAACACAAGTGACTTCAGTGTAAAAACTGTTTAAACTTTCAACTAAATCTTATTTAAAGAAAGCCCACTTTCAGCAAAATAGCTCCTTTCAGTCAGAAGGATGCCTTTGTAAAGGTACACAGATGTTAGCTGTAGAAAACTATTTAGCAACTGGAAAAGCAAACTTGAGGACACTACCAATGTCTCTTTTAAAGGCGTCAGAGCAAGCCAGATGACTTTCCAGACAGACCACTTCCTTATAATCTGTACCCGTAAGCTTGTAAAGTGGGCTTAGAACAAATATTTTACATAGGCAAGATAGCATCCCAGATGGCTAAAAAAAAAAATTCTGCTTCTGCCCCACACCTGAGTTTGTCAAATATTAGAAGGAAAAAAAAATAAATCACAGACTAGGGCAAGGAAGGGACTTCAAGACTTTCTCAAATCTATCTTGGACTGGATAAACTCTGCTTTACAGAACTCCTGCCAGATTTGTCAAAAACAGTGTGTGAAAGAAAATCAAAGACAACCCCCTTGAAAACATGTCAGCAGCTTGTATGAGGAACACAGTTGGAGCCCACAGATAAGCAGACCTGGTGTTGAAGCTCTGCAAGCTTTTCCTGCTCTTCTTGTTCTCGGCGGATCCTTTCCTCTTCAGCTTGTCTTTGTTGTTCCTCATAAGCCAGCCTCTTTTCTTCCTCCTGCTTGCGGAGCTCCTCCTCACGCTGTGCCCTCTCCTCAACTGCTCTCTTGGCTATTTCTTCTTCTCTGATTCTAGTGTTTCCAAGATACAGATTACCCATCAGATATTTATTTCTTTAAAAACGCGCATGTGCGTGAGACAGACTAGGAAAGCAGCAAAGTTCTACGTTACCCAACCACAGAATAACTGTGTAAAGATACCTTCTGGTGTGGATTTAAAAATGTCACCATCCAGACCGACCAAAGGAAAAAGGAGAGTAACTTGGAAGAATCCATGCATGAGTACATGAATATTCTTTGCTGATCAATTCAAAGTCAAGGCAGGTTGTTCCAATAGTGGAATATTTGAATGAGAACTGAGCTAAGTGACAACTATTTAATAAAACTACCTGCAATCATGACATGAATGAAACTTACAATCACTGTCAAATGGAAATTTAGTTTGATTTTCTAAAAGGCTGTTTCTTCTATAGTCCAAATTCCTGATATACTGGAGGTGTGTGCTGTCAAACCATGCAGACATACACAACAGATCTGATGACATCCTATTTCTGACAAAACATCTGTAGCAGGCTATATGCAAGATTATGACATCTTTATACCCATGAGCAGAAAACAGACAAAATGTTCCATAACATCCACAGAAGCAGAGACATATGACCCTTGATATGGAATAAAGTTAGGCAGCACAAAGTGAAGAATTTATTTTTAACAACTTCTGTGCAGTGAACCAAATATACACTCATTTATGACTTTAAATTACTTGGCTGCAACATTTCTGACCCAGAAATCTCACCAATGTGAGATTTAATGTACCATCACTGCCCGAGTTCAAAGGCAAGGTCAGCAGAGAAAGAGGTTGACTACTTCCAAACAGAAGTGGTACAAAATGCACATTCTAGTTTTGAAATAAAAGCACCAGTGGTGGCTGGAAGGAAAAAGCAATGATTTGCAGAGGGACCATGCACTACATATATACTGAGATATAGGTTAATGTTATACACAGCAATCTGTCCCATCTCAAATGGTGCTACTGCCTGTCTCTGCTTCAGGAACTGAAGGATTAAGAACCTGTAAATCTTAATGCTTAAGAAACACAAACAGCAGAAGTGTCCACTCCAACCATGCCTCACCACTGGGAGCATCCTTTTCATTCTCCTGAATTATTACCTTTCCTCCTCCTGTCTCTGAATTCTTTCTTGGTCTTCACGCTCTCTCTGCTCCCGTGCCAGACGTCGTTTCTCTGCCAAGATTTTAGCAGCTTCTTCAGCTGTGGTGGTCCCTGCTACTGTTTTGCTAGCTGATTCTGCAAAGGTTAAAAGAAATTGCTATTAAAGCTCCAGTAATTTAAAATTGAGACAGACATTCCCACTGTGAGAGGAGATTTCTCTCTTGGCTGACCCACCATCTTTTTGCCTGGTGCTCGTGACTGGGTGAATACATCCAGTATCTAAAGGCCCACAACGGGGAGTCTAAAGAGATGCAGCGACACAGAATCTTGCTGACATTGAAATAATATCTCATTTCAACTACACTGATTCTGCCATATTCCAGATGATAAAGATATTCTCCAATTACCATAGTACTTAAAAACTTATTTCTAAAAAAATATTTATTCTGTAACACTTAAAAATAAAAAAACCCACTGCTTTAGGAAATACACTTAACTGCCTTCTAATAAAAGCAAACGTGATCCTAAAGAGGAAATATTTTTTTCTTTTATTTCTCTTGTTGTATAACAATAACATTCATTCCTTCATATTTATGGGGTATCTTAGGGTGCAAATAATCACTATATTATCTGCCCCTGAAGGTACATACTAATGACTTCAGTAAAAAAATATTTCTACACTTTTTAGCAACAAATAAATGTCCAGTTTTCATGAAGATCAAAACAGCTCCAACCACCAGGTTAGTATGCATTTGTACGGTCCTACAGTTGATGTTTCTTCATGTCCTGCCTGGTGTTATGGTCAGAGACATAAACTATATAGTGTACATTTTATATCTATTAATATAAATTACAATTAACATTAGGAAAAGGCACCCAGCTGCGTTCAATATATATTGAAATAACTGATTTTTAGCAGTTATTTCCATTCTCTAGAACTATTACTGTTTGAATATGGCTAAACATCTGATCCTCTGAACAGTCAGACGAATAGCTCTGAATGTCAGTAGGGCAGCAGCAGTGTCATAGCTGAGGACCTGCCTTTCTTCTCGTTAATATTTCACACGTCAGCAGACACATGTTTAACTTTTATAAAGCCTTCAAGTCACAGTAGTTTTGATGCACAACGACATCAGAGCTTCATCAGTTATTTTGTTCCTGACCTGAAGACAAATCACTGCAGTGACAATGCCATCATTAAGAACTTTAATATCTGGAAAGCTGCTTAAGCCCCATGGACACGTAATCACTACCTGCTGCTGGGCATAATTACACAGTACACCCACGGCAGCTCTTGCAGTCCTAGGCCAAGTATTCCAGAAACACAGAGTGCAGACACAGAGAATTATATAAAATTTAGATTTATCCAACACTGAAAAAGAAGCACCTCCCAGGACATGCATTGCTTCCAGTTTGGGCAAAAACGCAGTCATGTGGGTCCAAACAAGAATCAGTCATTTCGCTTCCAAATTCAAACTCAGTCAAAAGGAGTTTTCCTCCTCCTCCTCCCTGAGCAGGAAAGATCAGTCCTTTGCAGTTACAAGAACCACCAGCAGGATCCGCCTACTCGGGGCTTGCATGTACTAAGTGTTTTTCTTACTATATTCGGAAACTTTTTTTTTTTTAAATTTAAAGAAAAGGTGGGAGATAGCCAGTATAAGAAATCAAAAAGCATCTCTCCTCTACCGCTTGAGCATCTTGCCAGTTCAGACTAGTCACTTCTTATATATAGCAGAAGCCATCTTCTATCGAGTACTTGCACAGCACCCAACACAGAAGTGCTCTTTTAACACTACTGCAATTTCAGTCTTATAAAAATTGGTTGACATTTAAAGTCAAGTTTAGACTACTCCCCCCTTGCCCCCCAAAACTGTGCCTACATAAGGGAACCTAATCCTCAGCAAGAACCCCAAAGGTTTTAGGCTTTTAGGTTACAGGCTTTAGGGTTATAGCATGACGATGACAGCTTGAAATGTTAAGAGTATCTCTAGTATAGAGAACAGTAGAAGAAAATTAGTAATAACTCAAAACACCACAGATATGGAAACAGCAGGGGGCATAAAAACAAAAAAGAGGGTAGGAGATGTCAAATCTATGGGGAATCTTCCCATTGCACTTTCACTTTTGAAGTTTCACTGATGTTTTCCATGTGGTTACTTCAATAGCTTCCATCTCCATGCACCCTTTGTACAGTCTGTTTCCACAGGGTAGCACATGGGACTCTCCAACATGATTGCTAACATGCGTTAAAGATTCTTCCAGCATTTTATACTCAGCTCCATTGTCCCCCTACTCCCACTGTCAGTCTTTTATCAAGGGACCTTTTTGTGATGGAAGGTCAAAGAGGGAAATGGGCAAGAGAAATGTCTCGGAACAATTGTAAAATGCATCTACAGCACTGACTGTTGGCCTAACTTAGAATTCTAAGTGATTCAAGAGCAAGGGGACACTTTGAAGATACTTGCAGCCATTAGGAATACAGACTGCCTTTAGGCAGTTCCTCTTCAGCAGTATTTGGTTGCCAATTGAGTAGCAAGGATGCAGAAGATCTGTAGCTTGTGAAGAGATGGAAGTTGAATGTCTTTCCTTTTCTCCCATTAATCTGCAATTCTTTTTTAGAACACAGAGAAGAATATTACACAGATCTGCTATGTGAGAAGCTGGTGTCAGTTCCTTACCAGACTGTTATTTTCCAGTTTGACAGCAAGAACACAGCTTGGGTTGTAGTATTAGTTGGATGGAGGGAGGATTCCAACACGTTTCAAGACAAGTTATTTATTCACAATTAATCTAGGAATCATATTCCAAAGCCTTCACCACTCAGGCAGGAAGATGTGAGGCTCCATGATAGTTTATTACCTATCATCACGCATAAAGTGAGAGCTCATGAAGGAGCACTTCTTATGCTTTAAGTTGAAGCAAGCCTTTTAACTCTCAGAGAAGCTGTGAAAGGCTGCTGCCAGAAATGACAACTGCTCCAAGTCACTGAAAAATAGAAAGTGTTTTACTGCAGAACAGTATATTTTAGCAGGAAGACACAAAAAATAAGACAAAAACTTGATTTCTGTCTGTCAGGCAATCAAGTTTAGTTTGAAGGAGAAGGGATGATACAGAGAAACAAGTACACAAAGCTGAAATTAGGTGGAACCTACAAGACCTAGAGATGGATTTGCCACATGCCATTTATTGCTGCACTTTGACTTCAGAAGGTGTCTGGAATATGGTATTTCACCAACCCACAAGGTGAAGAGACATGTAAAATGGAAATTGCCTTGAAAACAGAAAGCAACTCTTTTTAAGAACAAAGATTTTGCCTCACTTAACAATATTGCAGTGTACCACAATATTCAAAGAGACAAATTAAATCATCTCGAGGTTGAAGAACATGGCCACTATTTCCTTATCTTGTATGTGTCAAAGAAAAAGAGCTTCACCCACAGCCATTATGATCCACTCCTAGGAGAACTAGCTTAGACATTAGCAATGAGCTAAAACTGAAACAGATAAACTGGGTTAATACAGTTCCAGAAGTCAGTGTAGAGAGGAGACAGATGGGGCATCCATGGAACAAGGACAGGTGTTCTTGTTCCAGAAGAACTGAAGATACATAAATAGGACACACTGGTATGGAGCTTTCAACCAACTGATGATGATTACAACTGATTATGCCCCTCTGAGGCATGCAAGACATTTACACAGTAATATAGCAAGCACATCAAGGGATGGACATTCTGACTGCAAAGATGAATGACGACACAGAATACGGATAAGCAACTTCATACAAACATCCACATTTGGCTATGGCATCCAAGCTTCCTTCTACAGGAGTATACACTCAAAGTACTGTACCATAGAAGAGTTCTTCAGCCAACTAGCACTATTTCACATCCAACATTGAGTAGTGCCAGGAAGAGCCTCAAATCACAGACAGCTGCAGCAGCTGAGGAACACACAACAGGAACAGTACATGCAGTAATGTGCAGCAAGCATATATACCCACTTACCTCATGTCTGAAGGATTTTCACCCTCAGTACTGCCCACTGGTTGTAGCTTAAACTCCAGAGATCTCTCCTTCTCCTCTTAAGTCTCCCCTAAGTCCTTCTCTGCAGAGAAGTGCCTGCCAGGCCTCCTCAGAAGGCTCTCACAGAGTCTGTTCTGGAGATGGCAGATGGGTGTTCTTCCAGTGAAAGGGACACAGGCTGTGCTTACTTGGCACAATGAAGAGCACTAGGAGACTGCCTGCTTATCTGGTATATGGTTCTCCTTCATCTACCATGGTAATTTTCTCAGTGTGATCCATGAACTGACCACTTTTTCCTGGGGCAGCAGTGATCACAGATGCATTGAAGCTGAAACTGAGGCAGCCTCCTAGCTTTGTGAAAGCTGGCACTCAGACTGTGATGCACCACTACCCGACTCATTCCTCCAGGTCTCTACACAAGCAATCTTAAGAACTACCAACTGGACTGAAAGACCTAGTCCAAGGAGCAAATAGGATTTTTGCTTTCCTTAAAATTATAGTAAAATGGTAACAGTGAAAGCTCTGGACTTAAATCTCCAAGTCAAACAACCAACTGTGGCACTAAAATCCAGACCCAAAAGTCATACTATGTAAAATTATCATATAAATTACCAGCAATGAAGAGCTTCCACCTTGAAGTGTCCTACCCTTCAGTGGTTGGCCTCACAAATGAATTATTTCCCAGTCTTACCACACACTGAAGATGTCTTGAATAAGAGTGCATCAGTCACTGGGAAGCACTCACCTTCTTTGGCCTTTGTGCTAGCTGCTACTGCATCCCTGTCCAAGGCTGGTGAAGCACCTTGTTCCTGCCCTGTTCCTTCTGTGCTCTTATCCTTTGGTTTGCTCTCTGCTTCAGTTTTCTTTTTGGTAATGTTCATAACACCTGGTGTGAGAGGTGGACGTTGGATGGGTGCTGGTTTAGAGACTGGAGTAGGAGATGGTGGCCTTTGTTTTGATATGCTAGGTGAAGGTGGGCGAGTCTTTTGTCTGTCAAAATAAAGACTATTTTTAGAGCTAACACTGAAAATATCAAACATGCAACTAGGGCAACAGTCTACTTTGCTTAGTTTACACAACATACCTCGCTTTTAAAAATAAATCCACAAAGTACTAGTGCCCTCCTTGTAAAACTCAAGTACAGGATTCCAAAACAGGCTAACATCAAAACAGGTCTGCTAGCCCAGACCTCCATTTATTCCACATCAAGGATGAACCCTGTGCTTTGAATCCAAGAAAATTCTCACAAAAATACAGGCAAATCAACTTATTTGGAAGCTCCTATGCTCCCGGTTGTTTCTAGTGCACGGACTGTACAGAAAACGGGGCTGTATTTTGTCTGCACCAAGGAGACAAAGGTTCAAGTAAGGGCTGCATCCCTACTGTGGAGAAGAGAAATCAGACTGAAAGTGAAGTCCTTGTGTATTTAAACATGGCATAGCGTAGGTCATCCAAATGCCAGCAGCACAGCTGTCTGAGGCAGGAAGCAACCTGCATTTCCTTCTGAAAAAAAAAGCAGGTCTTTAAGCTGGACACATACCTGAGTGTAGAAGGTGATGGAGGACGCTTCACCAGACTAGCAGGAGAAGGGGATCTTCTACGGGCAGACACAGATGGAGAGGGAGGGCGTCTTAAACCAGAACCTGGGGATGGCTTTTCTGTTTCTGATTTCTAAGACAACACATAGACACAAAATAATGCTCACTCTCTAGAATCCTTCACAGGCAGAGGAGCTGCTACCACAACAAACATGCAACTTCCCAACAAGACGTACTTTACATTTCCTTCATGTTCCAAAACATAGACCCAGTCAACATGTTACCTAAATTACATTTTAGGAACCAGAAGCAGCAAACAGCATGCCTTTTAAGATGCCAGAGAGATCAAGGACCATAAAATCCCAATTTGATTTCAACACTACATTTTGAAGCAAATGCTACTGAACGTTGCAATAAGCAAGCAAACTGCTGAAACAGGATCCCATCCCAAACTGTTCCAACACGCCCCCCTCTGATTAATACAAACCTAATTCCTGTGGATCTTCAACAAACCTGGGTTGAATCTGGTGAACTGGCATCAGATGAAGATAGAGAGGACTTCAATCTGTCGATGCTACGACTGCGCACGGGCACTTTAGGAGCTGGGACTGGGGAACTGATGGAACTGGCTGAAGCTGAACGAGGACAGAGGTGAGATTCTATAAAAGTTAGGAATTTGACAAGACAAAACGAGAACCAAGTGCACAGCATAAGAATGGGAGAAAAAGAGGGAGAAAGAGAGAAAGATTGTGTGTGTTAGAAACCGTACAGAGAAACACCACAGGCAGTGCACATTGCAATGGGTCACGGACACAGACACCACCACCACACAATTAGTACTCTGGAAGCAACAGCACCAAGAATAAAACCATTTTGAAAGCAGCAGTCTAGAGTAGATAAAAAATAAAATGCTTTTCCAAACAATGTCTAAATTTGCAATACACCAGCGTTAATTTTAGTCAAGTGGCATCTAATCACAAATACTTCAGTTTTAATGGCTTAACATCTTTCTCTACAATTTCTTCATGACAGGTTCAAAAATTTTAAGCATGACTCCCCCATACTCAAGGAGGAAATTTTTCTTCTTTTCTAACAGTAATTACAAAGCAACATCACATTAGGAATCTGAGCATTACTTCACAAATTCTTCTTGTGAAATAAGCATTTGTTCAACATTTTATTCTACCTTCCTCCTCTGACCCCTTTATTACTATAAACATGTGCCTTTTATTCACATTAATAAATCTGAACTGGTGGTGTAAAAAAAAAAAAAAAACAACTTATTGAGAGAAAAAGGTCAACTGTTAATTCTAAAGCACCTTTCCTATCTGTCACATCTTCAACATCTTCACACACAGGATATTGAAAGAAATGGTGTCTTCTAATTATGTTGTGCTAACATAACCATAGATGTATAAGCATACACAGATGTAAAAATCTACTTCTGAAACTAGATATTAGATTCTTCTATACTTTGGATGCATTGTGACAGATGCCAGCACTTAATTTTGTAACTTCATGGAAAATACATTTTATTTTTATCTGTACAGCATTTGTGCAAGGAGAACTGCATTCTGTTTGTGCATAGTTTGTGCTAAAGCACAGGTACATTCCTACTGAAATGAAGAAAGTACCTTTAAGTAAACTGACAAAAATGTAAAAGTTATCTTTAATTCAGCAATAGTGAATAAGTCACATGCTGTCAGTAACAGTGAAAAAGATGGTATTTCCCCACATGACATGAACTGAAATATTCATAGTAAAAGTGGCATATAGATAGGTGTGAAAAAATATGACCACTGACTACAAACCAAAAAAGTAAAAACTGAGTATTACACAAAGGGAGCAATGGAGAAATGTCACCATTACCAACAAGGACCAAATTAAGTGGCATAAGATAAAAAATAAAGATGGAAGAAGACACTAAAGAGGAAATGAACAAAACTGGGAAGGCAAGTTGTAAGGTAAGAGAGGGGGAAGGACTCCACATTGGTTCCAACAGGCATTTACTGGGGCATTCTTGTACCCAGTAACAATTATATGAGATGTGGGATGCAGCTCGGGCTTGCCCACGATGCAGAGATTCCTGCACTAGTACTAAGTTGAGCCACAGTGTGGGCTTATCAGCTCAGTCTGGACCAATATGGAACTGCTTGAACCAACCAGGGTTTCTCTGCAATATCTTCTCCTTCGTCTGCCTCTGCTTCTACAATCAGCCCGAGGGAAGCCAGCTCAGGGCTCCCTGTACTTAAGAGAACCCCTTTGTCACCTAGCTACATGTTTCTCCTAAAGAAATTTAGGTTTTGCACTTAATCCTTTCAGCCTCCTTTGAAATTATGGGGTTTATTTTGTTTTTTTCCCCTTTAATTTCCTAACACTTTTCTCTGACCAGCAAGTCTCAAGTTCATTTGAGGGTACACCCAGATGCAGGTCTCTGTCAGTCAAAACAAAACCACAAACAAAGCCCCGAACAAACATGGGCATCTGGTTCTCTACAGAGCAGGTACACTGGCACTGGAGTTAAAAGCCAGTATTACTGTACAGTTTTGTAAAGCAAACATGCAACACAGCATATGAATTGATTATTACTGACCAAAGACAGTACTGGATAAGTAATATTATACACGACCACATATTAACTGTCTGATTCATACTCCAGTGTGGCACAGTTAGTGACTATTAAGTAAGTTTTGGCTTGAAGAGCAACTGCATAAAACTTTCAGGCTTTGCTGCCCTCCTGTTACCTGAGGGATCCTGTCCATCAGCCGACAATGTAGCAGCACTTTTACTCCTAGCTAAGGAGGCCTGTGTGGGGGCGAGGAGGCGACTGATTACGCTACTGTCCAGAGGACTGAGCTGGGAGCGACGAGCTAAACAACGGGAACAAATCAAAAAGGATCCAACATGAAATCATATAATGAAAGAGACAAGCAGTACACAAAGCAAAGTCAGTTCGTGGGCATTGTTGTAAAATGTAGTAGTTTTGGAAGAAAAATACACATGTCATGGAGAGGGAAATCCAAACTAGAAGCACAGAAGGGTTAAATGCTTCAGTTTCTTATGTTGCACTTGTCCTCAGCTTGCTTAACACTCATCATTTTAATGGGCAAAGACTGGCATGCACACAACAGAGGTGAATGCTGAAGTCAGACAAAGTATGAAAAGTTTTTGACCCAGCTCTTCAGAGCTGTATTTTCTAGACAGCAGGAAAGGCTGTTCTGACATAATAAATAGAAGCCTCCCAAGTCAAAGCAAAGTTATCATCAGGCATTATTTGCACATACAAATTCACATGGAGAGCATCCACCATCCTCCCATACAGAAAAGATTCTGAAGCAGAATATAATTTCCACTGTTGGCAATAGCTGCTAAAATGGAAAGTTAGAGAACCGTTATCTCGAAAGGGAAAACCATGTTAGAGAGGTTGCTAGTCTTCAGCTTTAGGAGAGCTCCTAGAAAAGAGGTATTTGTAACCTAGTGGGGAATACCCAGACCAAAAGAGACTGAAGTGAGAGCAGGTGTCCTCCTTCACTTGCATGCACAAGGAGTACAGGCAACCAGCAGGAACAGAGAAGTTGCTTTTAAACCGAATAATGAAAGAGAGCTTAAAAAGCAAAGGTAAGATTTAATGAAGAAGTGAGAACACGAGTGATATTTTTACTTTGTCGTACAGTTATACCTACCAGCCTTCAAATAAGTCTCTCCCAAGCAGAGACATTTTGCTATCTATTCACAGTGCCATTTAACAAAGTCAATGTCTTCTATTAAGAAGGACTTTTCCTTCTTATAGTATGTCTTTTTTTGACTGAAGAAAATGCATCTTTACTACTGCGTAACTGAAAAGCCATTAAGAAGTCCTAAAAATTTAAGAACCAAGGAAATTAGTGAAAGCCTATCCAAGCTTCATTACAAATGGCTTTAAAAAGAAATATTCAGCTTTATGAAACAACCACCTGTTTTTTCTTCCTTTTTCACTTTCTCTAGTTCTGGAGAGGATTGGGGTTTACTACTCATTCTATTCAAAGATGTGCTCCTCTTCTTTTCTGTTCCTCCTAAAGACCAAGCGTAAGGAAGATTATTTTTAACAAGATATTTATATATATATATGATTTTCTAAACTGCCATTCCCATGCTTTGCTTTTGCCAATCAGCTAATCCCACCAACCTATTATTATGAAGCACTATTTTCTCATGAGCTAAATGGTTTGGCTACCATTTGTATGCTCTTCCCCCCACCCTTCCACCACTTTTCAGAGGAATGAGGCTTGCTTATAGACAATTACCCAATATCTGGCACTGCAACATCCATAATGGTATTTAGGCCACAGTGCACAGAGTAAATGTGCAGCAGTGAAAGCCTGAATAAAAACATTTATAATGAAAATGGGACATGGTTTAAAGTCAACCTCAAATATCCCATTTACTACCTCCCAATTCTCAAAACAAACTGGTTTCTAGCACCTTTCTGTTCCACCTGTGAACCTTTGAGTGCTGACTGCTGAGAATGTAGAGGAACTTTGTTATTCAGTCTGTTTAATGAGGCACTTCTCTTTGTGGTACCTGGAAGTGAAAGCGCATGGATTAATTATGTTGAAAAGCCTCCAAGTCCCCTCCAACACCTGTTACGCTTCCTTAAAATACAGAAGAGTAATTAAGTCACTTTATAGTATAAATTCTTCAGAAGCAGGAAAAATGGATCAGGGAAGAATTACTCTATATAAAGCATTATTTCTTATATTCCTCTACGTTACCGATCACAGCAGGATGCCAGTCTTACCAGAATTCCTGCTTGAGGCCATCCTTGTGTGACTTCTTAAATAAGTAAATAATTTAAACGACAATTGCTCACAATCTGTATGAGTGAGACAACTCAAAATTAACACAGATTATAACTGATGAAGTACTCCCCTGATCCAGGGACCAGCACCTTCCCCTTATTTCTGCGTTGTGCTCCTCCACCTTCCCAGGACACGCGCGTGGCAGAAGCAATCTGGTTAATTCTGTGACTGCATTTTCTGCCATCTGAATTTAGCCAGCTTTTACCAAACAGCCATTTCTTCTTGAGTGCCAGATCAAGAGCACAGAATCACGCTAACTTACTGTGATCTAAGCCAGTTAGTTGAATTCTACGTCCTGACCACATAGACCAGCTGCACTCCTGTCCAAATTTCTTGTATTTCAGATCACCTGAGAATTTTTCCTCCCAAGTGAACAATGATTGACAAAGGATTTCAAGATATGAGAGCAAATTTGAAAGCTATCCCAATTAGTTGATAATTAGTCTTCCTTTGTTAGTGACTTAATTTGTACTTTACAGTCCTGTTTCTGACTCATACTCAGAGCTGAACCCTGCAGACACATTATACATATAAATATCATTTTAAATCACAGTCTCTAGTGACTCAGAGCCCCTGCAGTTACGCCAGTATATTCACTGCTTCCCCTACCAGGCATACAGTGCATGAGTACAAGTTTTTCTGCTGCATCACCCTCCAGGGTGAACCAGGAAAATCACTGCTGGCTGTGCCCGTGTTAGGGTTTCTTTTAGCACAGCTCATCTGATCAAAGTCTGCAGACTGACAAAACACTGCAGCACAGACTTAGCCAAACTTGGTTTCATATTAAACACTTCTTAGCTTGTTAATGCTTTTCATCATTTTGGAAATAAAATCATTTGGGATATAGGCAGGCTCCTTTGAAACACTGGGAAGACTCTCTACAAGGAAACCTCAGGTGAAAATAAGCTGCTATGTACTCATGCAAATAATTTTTATTTTTCTTAACAAGTAGATTAGGACAATTTCTTCTGTTTCATAATGTGTTTTAAAAAATTATTTTATTTGGAGAAAGCAGACTGGCATGATTTAGAATCTCTATCAGGACGGGGCATAAGGAAGTAGGCCAGAGAGGAGACTCACATGTACAGGTTTATCAGAGTGTGAAAACCAGAGACTTATCTCAATTCTCTACCTCCCTGTTAAGATTAGTTGCATGGTGCACATTTTAAACGTGACATGCTGCAGTCAGGAGCTTCATCTACCCCAAAGCTGCAATTCAAAACGAGACTGGAAGCCACAGAAATTGGTAGATGATCTCTAGAGTCTAAACACTCTCAGAAACCCTCAAAAAAATAAAATTAAGGAACTAGTTGGCTTCCAGCCTATTTCTATTCCTTGGTAGTCATTGGCACAGTCAGTAATCCAGAATGCTTGCAAGCAGTGATGTTTAAGAAATGCATGATTTGAGTATCAGTATCAAGATTACACTAATTTATTTGGCTAGGAAATTGTGTCAGAGCTGCATGCCATGGCTACAATCATGCTAAAACTCCAGGTCAAAACAAAATCTACTCCCACCCAAAAAACTCTCACAAGTGTCAGGGTTCTTCATGCATCGTTCCTCTATTTGCTTATAGCAGAATTCTAATATTAAAAAGGAAGTGTCTATAGAGTACAGGACTGGCATAACAGAAAAATGTCAAAACTAAGTTGATTTTTTCCTATCACAGGCAATCAATTGATTGAAGCTGTCTAACAGAACAAGGCAAACTTTATTTTTGTATTATATCTATTTGGATGAAATTTTAGGGTGTGATTTGAAGGCATGCAAACCCATAAAGATGATGTGAAATGATTTGTGAATCAATCATTCACCAAGATTTGACTTTAGTAAAACAATTACTGAAATAAAAAAACAAAAAAACCAATAATTTTTACCGTTACTCTTCTCCTCTAAGAGAGATCACATCAACTGGGTCAAAGCCCTGAACAGTCAAGCTGGATTAAAAAATTGCATGAAATGCATTTGATATCAAAATATGAAGTGAGTTACACAGCAAGGGAGGCAGAGGAGTATCATTCCACCTCCTGTCTCCTCCCCAAGTAGCAGTTAAGCAGTACACCTGCTACTGCCCCAACACACACACACTTACTTCGATCAGAAGCATTGAGAAGTGCTGCAGATGATGACAAGCGTTTATTCACGGCAGCTTCTGTCTGTTTGAGGTTTGCTGTGGAGGTGGAACGCTTGCTGGCTGTGTAAAGAAGCACTTGATTTAGAATCTTCATACCCAGGGAAGCACCTTTCACACGCTGCTGTGAGCTAACTCTGGAAGCATTGCATCCTGAAAGCTAGTTCCAGTTTTGCTCCATGAGAAACAATTTTTTTTTTTTCCCTTCCAACAGACTCAAAACAATTAGCACCAGTTGTGATGTGCACAGAAAAGGCACTTAGTTTAGTGGAGTCATGCCAAATTTCATGCACATGTATGCAAACAAATTATTTTTAAATCCTGTGCTCTTAACATATAAAGACACAAGCTACTGAAGCTGTGTGCTGTTACCAGACTGTTAAGACAGAGAAAGTAACAACAAAACCTGAAAACCAACAATTTCTTTCTCTGTTCCTTCAGAACAGTTTTTGATCACTAGTTAACCAAACCAAAGGCTTTTGAAGGGACAAAGGCAAGTCCTGAGGAAAGGCAAGAAAGCATTCTTATTTCTGATTACTTCAAGGGCTGCTGCAACTATTGTAGAAATTTCCAAAGTTTTCTCTAAAAGCTAGTCCTCAAGCTCATGTCTTCCTATGAATTTTGCTACTCTTCAGAAAAAAAATTGCCACAAGAGGCATTAATTAGTCATTTTGTATGTGTATACAGAGATCCTTATATACACAGACATAAAAATCACATCTCACATGGCAAAATGTCAAGTTTATTACAAGCCAGATAAAACACCTGCTTTTCAATTTCAAGTAATGTACTTTCAGGATGAACACTACTCCAGAGTGTAAAAGCCTTGGAAAACCATGTACCTGTTGCTAGGGAAACACAATAAGCAGAAAACAGTAATGCACACAAAATAGTGAGGACTAGCATAACAAACACAAGGAATTCTAGACATCAAACTCAAGTAATCGATTTTGCTGCTATAGAAGACAGCAAAGATGATTAATGTGAACTCATTAGTGCATAAGTATCAAAGGAAAACGCAGCACTACTCACCACAGAGGCAGCATCTTTTCCTTTTGGCCAGCGTGCTACAGCAGCTCCTTGTAGCAAGAGCCAGGACACAAGAATTCCTATGGACAGCTCTGCCTCTCACTACTTTTTACACATACCCAACCCAGCTAGGGTTCCTGAGCTAGGGCCCTCCTGAAAAACAGGTTTTGGACCTGAAGCTACATAAGTGGCAAGCTCTTGTCACAGGGAACAAGAGCAAAGTCCCCACAGCATAGGAGGAGAAAGGAGATCTACTGAATTTAGTTAGGAAATGAAGATCTGAGCTTAGTGGATACTTTCCCAACATATTAACTTTAAAAAGCATCTTATGAATGAAGCCTGAATACTGGGATAACTAAACAGCCTTAAGAGGTTTTTTTATATGAAAATGAGGAAACTCATAACTGAAATATTTGGGTGTTTTTGAAGGTAAAGACTACCCTCTAGTGTCTCCTCTAGTGTCTGCTCTTAAAAAGAAAGCTTGGCTCCTGCCTGAACTCAAGCACGCATGTCTAAGGGCTCCAAAAATCGTGGAGATGCTTCAGACAAATTCCTCTTGGTTCAAATTAGGACTTCAGCACCTGTATGAAATCTGAGATTTGGTCTATCACTGACTGAGACTCAGAGGGAAAAAAATTATATCTTGTCTTGAGAAAAAATGACACTGAGAAAAGTAATTCCTTTCCAGCTAGTTTACAAGTTCTGGAGGAGGGCTATGCTGTTTAGTGAAGAGACAAGGGATGAAACTTCTACCAGAAGACTTGAGAGAAAGAGTCTAAATATGGCTAAATATGACTGTTAAAAAAAAAAAAATCCATCTTTATTTTTGCAGGGGAACAGAGATCAATGGTGAGGGCATGAGCTAGTATCTCAATTGATGCCTTGACAGAAAAAAAATTATTTGGTAAAGGGTATTCACACAGGTATTTGAGTTTCCTTTTTCCAGAAAGGTTTAGCTTGCATTAATTACCAAAGATCTTAAGTCAATGGTTTTCTGATCGATACCTTTGCAAATGTATGATTAGATGGCCTCTACTTTTTCTCTACCTTACCCACAGGACAGCTTCTGCAAACTTGAAAGCTTTAGGCAATTCACTAGGAAAAACAGCTTTGGAAAACAGGCAGAATATTCTTGAGTAAGCTCGTCTGGTTATGTAGGTATTTACAAAGTATCTTTTGAAAAAATACCTCAAATATCTTTTGTATTTTGTGGGGAATGTCAGAATGCTTTCATCAAGGGATTTGAGAGGGAAGAAGCATACAGCACAGATCCCACCAAACATCTGTACTTTTTTAATGAAAGAGGGAAGCAAATTGCAGCAGGAAAGCCAAAGAAAGCATATGACTGCTATGCAACAAGGCTTGCAACTAGATAAGGAGCTGGGAAACATGGTACCTTAAAAACACTAGGGAGAGAGCAGCTCTCAATCCCAGCATCTCTCCAAGTTTCACTGAGAGAGGGTGCTGCAGCACTGCCTGAGGTTGGTTAAAATTAGGCTAAATAAAATAAGATTATCAGTTACTCACTCTCAAGTTTCTACAAGGACAAGGAAGTTCTTTATTTAGAAAGGGGAGACTCTGGCAGCCCAATTTCTATTCTAATAGCATGTCTCCACTGCAGATGCACCTGAACGTCTAGTTCTACTTAGCAGTCACCACTAAACATCCCTCATTTACAAGGACTCTGTCATCAAGGATGCTTTATTACACAGCCTTGCCACTTCTCTTGGCAGATCCACACCCTGCACGTCTCATCTCAGCACTGACAGCAATGTCATTAATGCAGCATTTGACTCTGAGGCTTTCATCAATTTTTAAATTTCAGGCCATCCATGTGGTACTTGGTGAAGCCTCAATGCATCACATTCTGTACATAACACAGAAGAGCTGATTGTTGGTGAAATGTCCCATTACATGGGGTTCACTTTCCAGAGCACACTATCACCTACAAATGCTGCTCTACCAGTGACTGCTCCTAAATATTACTGCTGACATGGAAGAACAGGTCTGAGTCTGTGTTTTTTGTATATAGTAATACAACAGACAAGAAAGCCTTTAGTCCTAAAATAATGTAAATAATATCTGAAAACTGTTCCCCCTTGGTTTTCATATTAAGAAATTGAGCCTTTAATCCTAAATCTGCCACAGAAACTGATTCTGGGAAAATAACATTGTATTGAAACTTGCTCTAGAAGTGCTGTTAGACACTGTGCACTACCTAGCCACAATGATGTAATGTAGCACAGCTCATAGAGTGTCATCTATTGCCAACAATTAAGCAAGCAGCTCCCAGAAAGATAAAAAGCTAAGAATGACCCTGAAACAAGAATAAATATGAGAAGCATAAATCCAATTGTGATTCCACATTCTCTGTCCCAGGTGAGACAGTCGCACAACTGAAACCTCAACACAAAAATGAAACAAATTTAAAACAGTGTGGCTGCACAACTAAGTCAAACACTGCATTATCTGGTATCTCCACAGCACCAGTTTTGAAAAAAAAAATTACTAAGTTATCCGAATTGATCTACTGTGGCTGAACTTATCTATCTGCTCTTCCTCTTCATACTTACAAATACGTAAGATACAGCTTAAGTGCCTATTATTCCATCAGGAACATGTTTGTTGGGAGACACTTTTTAATGTGCTTCAGCAGCACTGAAGATCTTCCTCCATGATGAAAAGGACAGACAAGACTCATTTCCTCACATAAATTAGCAGAGAACAACACATGCTAATTTATGTTATAAAGTTTAGCTTTAAAATTAGATAAGGTATAAAAGAACAGAGGAGGGCAAAAAATAGTGCTTTCCTAAACACAAAATGCAAATCTATTTCCTTATTTCCTAGTCTCAAGGTTAAAAGACTTTTGGTAATGCGAAACACAGTAATTGGATTTATATATGTATACAAGGAACACATGTTAAACAGGTAAACCAATCCTGTCAAACTGCCTAATTTTGGAAGAAACTTAGGGATTCATGCTGTGCAGAGAAAGGGAAGAGAGAAGTCAAATAAAACACACATGCTTCTGCTGTGTTGCCAGTGAGCCACAGTAGTTAAACCATACTCAGACTTCCCCTGCATTTGCAAGTCTCATATTGTCAGCATTACGAGCCAGCTGCATTGAGTTAGTAATGCTCTGAGCATGCACAGATTTCCAGAATTCATATTTGGATGGATCTCAGCTGAGAGCTCTCTTAAAGTAGCTACAAGACATACTTTTGCTTATTAAACATATAGCCTTGACAAATATATTAGTGATTCAAAGTTTTTTTCTATGAATGGTTAAGCTGGTGCACTAGAAAGTGCCAGAAATCCAATGAAAACATATTTCATGTATAAAATTATATTCAGATAATTGGACAGATCTGATTTTGCAAAACCCTTAATGGAAAAAGTATCAAACTGCACAAAGGACCCGTTCCCTTTCACAAAGTTCAGCAAAGTATCATTTGATTTTGCAAATGTTACTTCAATTGCTGGTAAAAGAAAGCAAAAAGAAAACAAACCAATCCCTTCCATATACTTTTTGCAAATTAGGAAACAATGAAAGGGTTCAAAATTGCCCTTAAAAAAACCAAAAAGCTTAGACCACTGAAATAATTTATATTCAAATGCATGCCACTAAGAATTTCTCTTTTCCTCCTCCATGCTGTATCCAGTCATCTTGAAAAACCCAAATGCTCATATCCTTTAAGTATCATCTGATTTTGCAAATGTTACTTCAACTGCTGGTAAAAGAAAGCAAAAAGAAAAACCAATCCCTGCCATATACTTTTTGCAAATTAGGAAACAATGAAAGGGTTCAAAATTGCCCTTAAAAAAACCAAAAAGCTTAGACCACTGAACTAATTTATATTCAAATGCATGCCACTAAGAATTTCTCTTTTCCTCCTCCATGCTGTATCCAGTCATCTTGAAAAACCCAAATGCTCATATCCTTTCCCTGAAAATTCCCTCAGGATGCCACGACTTAAGCTATAGTTTAATTAGCTGAGAGGGATAGTTAAAAACATAGGGGGCCTTTCTTCTACTTAGGGATCACATTTGTTGCACAGCTGGCCAAGATCCAGGAAAAGACTTATAAGAAGATGGTTTTCCTTTGTTTCAGAGAAACAAGAACTTGAGTTTAAAAGGTTAGTAATAAGTATAACACAACAGAAAAAGAACACTTTAGAAATCAATACCACCAGTTCCACCTTCATCTGCGGTCTGTTGTTCTGTAGAAGAAAGTTTGTAAGCTAAGTCACAAGGTCAAATAGCAAACAATGCATGTTAAAAAAAAAATGGGGAAGCTGGGTACCATAATGATAATTTTTATACAAGCACTTTCGAACTTGATAAACAAACACTTAAAAGTCAATACTTAAGTTGACAGAACTACTATTACTCACTCAGTATAGTTCCATCAATTCATAAGATAGGCTGAATTAAAGCATTTTTTGTTTTATTGTATTCCTGCATAATAACTTATGTTAAGCTACTTATTGTAAGGTCTTCCAGTGAGGCAGTGCATAAAGAGAACCCTTCTCCTGAAATCCTGATTTGCTGTCCTGATTTCAAAATGGTTACAGGCAGAAACCGTTAATTATGTCAAACAGGAAACAGAGGTCAAATTAAAAGAGTCAGAATGCATCACCTAATCCAGAATAGAACCTCTTCTCTGAGAAGCCTGGACACTGCACTGCACTTCCTTACCCACTACTAGCCAGTCAAACAATCACCTGGCATTCCGTAGCTTTAGGGGTGTGTGTAAGACATTTTAGATGTAACATCTCAGAGGTACAGCTGTCTATGTTCTGTTTATCATCGTTCTTAGCACACCATTTCAAGTACTGCATTTGAAGGGCTCAGGATTATTTTAACATTACACATGACAGTTTCCTTTAACTGATGGTTGAAGGCTGGCAGATGTGATATGTCCCACGGGGCTTCTCCCTTGCTCTTCCCAAAGTCACAAATAGCTCAAAGTCTGAGCAGCACTTCAGGGCAAGTACAGATATGATTCTTTCCCCAGGACGTACCTGTAGATCCTGTTCTAAGACCCAAGATGTGAGAGGATGCCCAGATCCCTATGACTAGTGCTGCACCTGCCAGTGTTCAGCCATAATACGCTGTGATGCTAGCCGTGCTAGAAAAGGTGCCAGTTACCTGTTTTGCTCTCTGAGTCTGGAGTTACAGATCCTCCCCACGACCACCTCTTCTGCCGCGTCTCCAGCCGCTGGTTGCGTTCCAAGGTGCGATGCAGAACCGCCTCGTATCGCTCCTGCCACCAAACAACCCCTCTGTGAAGCTTGCAACTACAGAGGCACAGCTATGCCACAAGACAAAGTACAGCCTTGACAAATGTATTAGTGATCTCAAGTGTTTCTTTTTCCTTCCCAGTATGACTTAAAATCTGGTCTACCTATACTTCCTGATAACTAGTTTTTCTTACAAAAATTATCATTCAATGAATGTTAAGGGCTATTAGTGGTTTCAAAACACTGCAAACATGATTAGGCTGAACTAAAGCACAGATAATCTATTCTACTCTTTACTTAAAATAGCCACCAAAGAGATTTCCTAGTCAGTAAACAGCAGTACTTATTTTCTAAATAGGGATGAGCCCCAAACTGAGTAAAAAGAATTGCTTACCCTTTAAAGTATTTATATTCTTTTAAAAGGTGAAAAAAAATCTCCAGTATAAAATACCATGTATAATGTTATTTATATTTTCAGAAAACTATACAAACACTGACCCATGTCTTAACAGATACTGGCATTAATAGAGATATGATGAAATAGCAAGACATGAAGGCAAAACTGCAAAAAGATTAACCAGCTCCAGACCTCATCAACCACTGCTGACAGGACAAAGAGGACAGAAAGGAAAGAAGCTTTCACTTCTGTCTCCAAGACTAATAACTGCTCACGGGGGAACTTCAGCTCTTGTGCATCAAGGTGAACTGCAACCATGCCAGACTCCTCCTTCTCAGCCAGGTTTTCATACATATTTCAATAACAGATTTCTCTTCTGGAACAGTCATATCCCAAGTGATCTTCTGAAGTAGTATTTACTGCTGATACATTGCACTCAGATGCCAAAGGGACTCATTATCCAAACTTTCTCCCTCTTGAGGACACAAGATTTTCACCTTCTTTCAACACCACAACATTAAAAAAGTTTTAGTGTATAACAAAGTAAACTTGGAAGGGAGGATTCCAATCATTACCAAAAGATAAAAATTGAGTCATTTTTGCTTGAAATACAAAGCTTAGCTTCCCTTCTGTTAAAGAAACCTGAACTAGAGTTTACCTAAGGTGCCAAAGGACCCAGACATTATGTAATCTGTAACGATATTTCCATGGAGGTATCCACAGCGCGCTAATTCTTCAAAGTCAGAGTTAAAGACACAGGCTTCACTTTACAAACAACAGAAAATCAGTTACCAGCTCAAGATATCAACACACTAAGTTGCTTAGCTGTACAGAAAAACTGAGTAACTGCAAGAAGTCAGGTATCTCAATCCCAGCCATGGCTACTTGTTTTCTAAACTCTTAGGCAGAGAATCGCTTTTGTGTCCACGCTGCTGCTGCTACTTTAGCTGAGGAAGATGACTAAATGAGACTTGGCTGAAATAGCCTCCAACATTCTTGCTCAGTAAGTACTTATTGATGCATTTCTATCTACTGAATTTACAACTGTAGTGGTATTTCATTGTTAAATATTTCCCTAAGATAGCTTAGCTTCTTTAAAAGTGATTTTTCTTTCCTAATGTCAGAGCACCAAAGTCAAGATCTGGTTTCACAGTAAAAAAACAAGGTTAATACCAATCACACACGCATCAGCTAAATCTTGTCTTCCTTGGTCATCTACCCCAGTGGACACTTAAAACATATCCATCATCCTCAAAATCACATGAATAAACATACTATAGATCAAGGGATAACACCTCCTGAAATGCAAGGGATGCTTTTTGCTTAAAGTGGTTGCTTACAGAACCCATACTGCACAGGACAGCAGCCAAGGCCCACCCAAACATTTCCAGCAATGTAAACTATTCCATGAAGTTCAATGGAATATCAATCTGACCACACCCAGAGGCCAATTACAGATAACCAAAGACCAGTGTAGAATTTTGCCAGTCACAAATGGTAAAAAAGACATTGCTAGAACAATGTAACAATGGCTGGACTCCAAGGGAACAGCCAGCCAGAGTTAAAGGCTTTTCATCAACAACCCACAGCAAGTTCTTACAACTAGCTTCTGAAAGCACATGTGCATGCCTTGCCTTTACTGAACCCTTTCAGAACTTACATCACATTTAATACATGCTAGCAGACCTACTCTTGAAAAGGGATGGCATAACTTCATGTATTTATTTCTAATTCAGCTTCTATCCATTTGCAACAAGTTCTGCACCTCAAATACTGCCTTGCTGGTCCATGTGTGGTCAAGGCAAAGGCCAAGAGTCAAATAAGAACAGTCAATACACAGTTCAAAGTAGCAAATGCTAACTAAACAGATAACATTATCAACCGCTCAACATATAGTAATAAATTCTAATTTAGGCTGCAGTGGGGCTCCTAGGAAGCGAGACACACAATTAATAAAAGGTCTAAAACCTGTCACCCACACTGATTTACAAGCAGAATCTACAAAGTGCACTGAAAAGAATCTAGAAATATGGGGTAGGTTTTCTGTTCTGAAAAATAACCAGTGGCTAAACAGCAGCCACAGCTCGTTGAAGTGCCTCAAGTACAGCTAAAGCCAGGCCTGGGATGGGGAAGGAGGATGTCTGTCTATACAGACCCCTGTACAGATGTGGAAAATATTTTTATTTTCTAACACATTCACCATTTCTGTAGCTTTCCATCTCACACCACTTCAGAGCATGGCAACGCAGGAAAACAATGCAGGAGGTTTTTTTTAAACTACAGAACTTTAATGTGTAGTACCTTTTCCTCCTCTATTTTCTGTTTTCTCTTTTCTTCTACTGCTGCCCTCCGTTGTTCCTCTTTCTGCTTCTGTTCTTTTAGCTTTCTCTGCCTTTCTTCTAATTGTTTTTCATACTGGAGTTTTGCTTTTCTCTCCTTTTCAAGGATTTGTGTCTCTTTGGCAGCTGTAAATTTTTAGAAGAAAATTAAACTCAACCTTAACTATTCACTGATATTGCAATACAAATTAGAGACAAGAGACTACCAAGCAAAATTAGCACCACTTAAAGCTAAAACATACAGCAAGATTAGCTTGCAGAGCTGGATGACACTGCACATAAAAGAGGAGTCTTTAATTCTGTCCCCCAGGTTAGGCTGGAACTGGAATCTTTCCTGCTATTATACTTCACTGTCTAGACAGGAATGTCAGGATATTCATATACCCCATATTAAGCAAATATTTTTCTTGTCACCATAATAGCGAAGTCTTTATAAGTCATAAGTTGAGTATCAAAAGGCAGAATTTTCTATGTTGTAATTTTCAGGTTTTCTCAGAATAAGATATACTGAAAATATTTAAAGCCCTGAGTGACAAGATGGGGAAATCCCAGTTGTTGCAGCCAATGTCACTATCTCTGCAGCCTCCACCTAGGAACAGCTGCATGCAGGGGAACAGGAAGTCCTGTGACAAAAAGCTGGTGGTTGAATACACAGTGGAAATATCTTCCATGGCTAGACAGATGAAATGAATTGAGAGACCAGATAATTACACCAACAATGCATACAGAGTGTCATAGATGCAGCCCCCAAAATACTTCTGAATTTATATGCATCCTAGCCCTATCCTCTCTCCTTGTTAGGATAACACAATCATTTCCACTGCTGCGTGTCTTTGCTTTTGTGTTAAGAAACAAACATAAGGCCAGAGAGACACCACTCTTCAGAAGCTGAGAGCCAAGAACCAGGACTGCAGGGCACACTGTGACCCTTTCATCTCTTGCTGCACATACACCGATTCACGTCACAAACGGCGTATAGCTGGGCAAGAGTTTTATACTCGCCTCTAGGTCTCAGGCTCTTTGCTAAGATAAAGCATATACTGCTGACACTTCAATCAAGGAGGCATTTCAGTGTGGTAGGAAACAAGAGACCCACTGTTCAAGGCAATCAGGCCATTCAACTAGCTAAATCTTTTTTGGTTTTCTCTGAATCAGCATTTCCTAAGACTCAGTCTTCAGGGCTACAAAAAGCAGCCCAAGGCTAAAAGTTTTACTTTCTCACACGTTTCTGCTAAGGTTTTCAGTAAGAAATTGGCCAAATTTTCTTGGTGGTCACTAAGAAAGGGATGATCAGAAGTGACAGAGCTTCAAGAAGCTGAAAATCTCTGGAATGTTTTCCTCTCAAATCTAATACTTTTCCATTTGGGTTTAGAGATGGTCACTGATGCAAGACCAAAAGCAGAGCTTGTCCTTGTCTCTTGTCCCCACCAAGCTGAAAAAAGTGATTGAACAAGGAGCAAGTTATTCCTTTATCACAAACATTTTAGAAAGTTATATTTTAAGTGAAACATGAAAATACCATGTTGCTTTTCTCGCTCTTCTCTACGCTCCCTGGCCAGTCTTTGTCTTTCTTCTGTCCTCAGAGTCGAACCATCTATAACTGTCAAAATAAAAATTGAAGACACATAATTGGCAGTTATTTTGACCATTTAAATTCAAATAATGAAGTCAAAAGCCTTCATTCTCAAAAGGATAATGGAACTTCCTGAGATGCACACACAGCACCAAAGCACTGCATGCTCTATAAGGACACTGAGGATGTCATCTGAAAAATTCATAGGAAGCTGAAACCCTTCCTTTTTCCCCTTTCCATTCTCTCACAACAACCAATCCACTGTTTTTAATACCTGGAGCAGAAAGCAGACATGATATTAAAAGGTCCAACACATACAGTCAAAAGAAAGCTCGAGCAGAAGCCAGATATGTGAGAACACATTCTTATTCCAAATTCAGCTCTGATGTTCATTCTTGTACACATTAATTCCTATGGCCAAGAATTACAGGAATCTAGGAAAACTCAATCTGAGAACAGATAGTTCATCCATCATGACAAATTCAAAGTGCTGTAGGATAGCTAGTTTGCCAGCCAAACAGAACCAAGACTACTTAAGTCTTTGCAGGTATAAAAACCTGAATTCAGCAAGAAGTGAACAGGCAACCTGACCAGAGCACAAAACAATAGTTTATCTCTTTTGTTAGGTCTTGCTGAAAAGATAGGCAACTTCACCAACTGAGCAAGTCAGGAGCAAAAGTCTTGTCATCAAAAGCAGACATTCCATGAATCTATGAACCATCTACCAGGGGCTTTATGCCCTGTTGCCTCCTGAAGAAACACCATCAAACTTCTACTAAACTCTCCCTTGTGAGTCCAGTATTTCATTAAGAACAATAACTAATAATTATACCTGGTTTAGTTGCTGACTTTATATTTATTGAGGTCTGGACTGCAAGAGGGCTAATGCCACTTTGGCTTCTTCTTTCTTCTGCAATGGCTTGGGCTGCAGCAACTGTGAGAAAGAATTATTCCATATTAATAAAAGCTCTACAACCAAAACTCATAAATACATCAAATTCTATTTGAGGACACAGACACTTATTTAATAACTAGCTTGGGACTGCTCAACTTATAAGAAGAAAAATCTTGCTGAATGAGACTCGAGACCTGGCACAGCTTTTCTTTGTAAAAACAACAGTTACAAAATCTTACATTTTAAAATGTGTAGTAAAGGACTATATAGTTTCAAAATAAATCAAACTTGTCTAGTAACTTTTCTAATAAGAAAAACACTATTTAGCAAAGTCGTGAGTTTGACTTACACTTAATAATAAAAACTCTTTGCTACTGCATGAGTATTTGCAGGATGAACACAGATATGTAATACTCAATTAGCAATGGAAGAATCACAGTCTGACTAGACCCAAGTAGGGA
>NW_008589222.1:40151-53100 GCF_000691845.1 Merops nubicus
CCTTTCATGATTTCCTGACATGAAACAGAAAATGGATTAGCTGCATGAAGTAAACCATTAAGGGACGCTTACAAGGGGGTCTTCAAAAATAAATTTGAATTATAAATTAAGACTTCAAAACAGTAATTTGAGCATTTGTGCAGAAGGCCATTCACCTTCTGTAAGTTTCATGAAGGTGAGTACAGTGAACTGCAGGGCTACAACTCCCAGTCAATCATGCAGAAATTAAATGCTAGCAATATTAATTTCACTAAATAAAACCCATTAAGAATGCAGGGAGAGTAATTTACTGTATCACTTTCCACAGATTTTCTTTATTTTGCTATCAAGTTTCACTTTAACTAATCACCTTCTAGGTTGTGAAGGTGAAGTGTTACAGGGAAAGCAGGCAAGGCAACCTGTGAGACAGCACTGCCCCTTTTTCCTGCACAGCTCTGAATGGGAGTGTCTTACAACAGCCTTGTTCTCACCTTGGCTGACAGACACAGGCAGATAACTTGGTTCTTACAGAAAAGCCCAGCTTTGGGGGAAACAAGAGAAGCACACCATGCAGTCCAACAAAGATGACAAAAGTTGATGCCCATTTTAAACAGAAAAGGCAATCTACAAAAATTAATGCATAACGTGCTGTGATTTCAACCATGACATGAAGTACGAGAAGTAGAATTTGGTGTTCTGTTTAGAAAAGGCAACAACAGCTTTGCCAATGATCTCAGGCTTCCCTTTAATAAAGTAGTGCAGAATGCAAAGGAGGAAGGAAGAGTCTCCCTCTTCTCCATGCATTGCCATGACAACTAGTTGTGTCATGGTAATAACCCTCCCTAAGGCTTCGCCCAAGAACAATCACCTCAAAGTGTTTAATCCCATGTGATGTCAGTGATAAATGCCGATTACAATACTTATTCAGCAATTCTAAATTGTCACCCGCAGCTGTTGCCATGTCTTGAATTAATTTTTCATTGCAGCACCAAACAAAAGTCTTCCTCCCTTCCATTCCATACATCTCTGAGGCTCCTTTCAAGCAAGTCAGAGACCAGATACACCACAACAGGGTGAGATTACCAATTGGCAGAGAACAGATGAAAAAAGGCTCACTGTACCTCTACCACGTAGACCAAAAGTCAGTCAAAATGCTGATCCTGTACATTGCTGCATATCATATAGATGGGAATCTAGCCCAAAAATTCACAAAGTGGAGAACAACAAAATTTTATAGTCTTAACACAGATGTGAAAACATCTGAGGAAAACCAGCGTACTGCAGGTTTTTCTGAGGAATAAAGAACACGCAGCCAAGGCATTTATATTCAATTACAACTATAGGTCACAAAGGCTAAAAGAACATAAGCTTCTTCAAATACCACTGGAAGTTAAGACAAATGCAGAAACCCAGCTGCATGTTTTCTTCAGCCTCCATCAGCTAGGGTGGGGAGCGGGGGCTGTGCAGGCAGACTGAGCCAGCCCAGCCCACAGGGCAAATGAGCCCAACACAACAAATTCACCCTAAGCCACGTTTAGTGAAGACCAATACTAGAATTTTGTCTCAACTCTCAAAGTTTAAACACCCAAATTTCTGTATCAAAGTTACAGTAAGATTCAAACTGCAATTTAGACAGGTACCATATTAATCTTATTTTACTTGCAAAAGCATTTGGTTATTAGAAATCTTGTTGAACAACCCAGTCATAATGGATGTACGGGATTATGTATTTATTCATTTAAAAAAATAAACACTTGAATAATGTTCACGATTAGAAGGCATTCATTAAAAATGTGTCATAGCTGCAAAGCAATTAGTTCATTTTAATTAAGGTTGCAAAAAATTACTCTAGGTTCCATAGAACAGGAAAATAGGTTATAGAAACAGTACAGCTTACAAAGGACAAAGAGGTTAAAAAAGTCTAGAGATACTTAAAGGAATTTGTACATCAAGCTTTTTTTGTATGTCAGTTAAAATATTTATATTTGTTGCTTTAATGCTTCATTATTTGCACCTAAAAAAAGTGCTTACAAATTTGAAAGGAGCAAATATAAAGGCACTAGGAGCACACCTTTGTGTTACACAGAAGAAACCCTTTAACTAACAGAAAGTTAGAATTAAAAGTGAATTGGAGATTGGAATAAAAGGCAGAACAGCCATCACATTAAATACATCCCCAAGATGTGTGAACTCACTTTCACCAAGTCTCAGGTCAGTAGACATGTTTTACAGCCCTTGCCAATTTTATGGTAAATTTACAATGTGAAACCACAATTTTCAAAATCCACCTTCTACTACAGTAAGAGAAAATGAATTGCATACTGTTGTACTCTGCAACCTTTAAAAAACCACAGATTTCATTTTGCTTTAATACGATAAAAGAAATCTCAATTTTTAATACATGTAAATATTCTTCGGCACAGATGTCTGTAATTTTTTTCCCTAGTTTTCCATAATGAATGTAGTAGCAGTCTGCTATGGAGTGAAGCTTCACTGAAGAGAACTTTCCCCAAAGTCTCTCTCTGTAAAATAAGTTTAATACTTTTGTAATTAATCAGGATACCCCAGAATTGGGAAACCAGTTAACAGCCATTTCACTACAACCTGTATCATCTGCTGTATTACTGACGGGTGCCTTCACAGGCTTCTTCAGCAAGCTTCCCAGAGAATAATTCTCTTACATGGAAATTAAATCTTCTTTCTATTCTGAACTTCCCCTCTCACTGTAGTCACTAAAGGCTTTCACAGCTATGAATTGTGATCAGCATAACGCGTGCGCTTTTTTTACAGTAGTCTACCTCTAAATACTTCAACTAAAATTAATAAAAGTACATGCCACACATGTGGCAAATCATATTTGCATTGTTGCGTAATGGAGTATTGGAAACATCGAATGGTTAGGTAATTTGGGAAGGAGTTTTTCTTCTGCACTCTCACCACTGTTCAGCACTATGTGTCTGGCCAAGCGTGTCAGGGATAACCCAGACCGACTGAGGCACCAGGAACTGGCTGCTGCAGGAGGCCACGTGCCAGCTGAAGCCAATGCTCCCCAGCTTCACTGCCCAGCTCACGCTCGCTGTGCAGGTATGGTGGCGCCTCCCTCGTGCTGAGCTGATGGCACCTCCCTTCACCCACCAGCTTTCCAACACGCCCTGAGGAGACCCGTGCTAAAAATAAAACCTTGCTGCTATTTCAATCCTTGCACTGAGTTAATACCCTTGGTCCCTGCCAAGACTGTCAAAGGACCCACACAGTTGCTCTTCTTAGCAAAACGCATTAGGGACTGAACTGGCTCCATCCGTTCACCTAGTGAGGTTTAGGGCTTGCACCCCATCACCTCTGCTGGTTCCTGCGACCCGGCTGGATGCTGCCCCACTCACTCTTCTCTTCCCCCCTCTTCTGCCGAACCAGAAAGGAGAGCAGCAGGAGCAGACTTTCACAGCAATCCTTCCGGTTCTTATCATTTAATGACTCATTAAGCAAAGCAAATGAACAAAAGAATCCCAGACTAAGCCTCTGAAACAGAAGTTAGGAGGTCTCCTGAAAGCTAAGCTTTTCACTAACACTGTTCAGATCCTTTTTCTCTCAGTAACTTTTGTACGTGCTTTCAGGAAAGACAAGGGAAGTCAGCACTCAAGTTTGAGATCGCTGTGCACTGTCTTTTAAGCCGATTTTCACTCGTTAATTAACACAAGTTAAGACAAACGGATGCAAGATCATATGTTAGATTATTTAAAAATTGTCTATCACCATTACTCCTTGTCTAAAGGACATCAGAAGAACGCACCCTCACACAAGCAGGAGGACAACACAAAGTTTCTAAAGAGGAACACAAGAGCCCTTTCCATATGCACTCCTCTTTTCCCTGCTTTCCCCCTTCTTTCCATCTTTCCCCGTTGATCCTTACATCCCATCTTTGGGCTGCAAGGACTGACAGACTCCACAACCAAACACGTGAGCCTCCCAGTAGGCACCTTCTGACAGACCAGCTGGAAGGCAGATGGTTTTCCTGTTTTGTCTGGGCAGCCACCAGATGGGAAGCACACAGATCTCCAGAAAGCTGTGCATGCTGTCTCTCAGCTTCAGCAGGCCAGAAGAGCTTCCTGTTGTCTTATCCTTACTCCAGACTATTTTGCATGCTTTTATTCTACATTTATTCCCTCCACAGGATACCTATTTTATCACCTCTGTACGCTTTCCTCCCCTTAAGCTCATTTCTGCAGCCAATTCTGCACAGCAATCTGTTTTTCTTCCCAATGTTCAAGGCAGTTGAGGAGGATTCCTTCAGTTCATCACAAGTATCAATCCCACTGGAAAACTCTTGATACAAGCATTCTTTTGTAGAATATGTATTAGCAGCTCCATAAGTATTTGAGATGCATTTGCAAGAACGCAGGTTTTTACTTATCCTTAAACATTTACATTCACATCATCACTTATTTCTAATAAGGAAACCTACAAAGATAGCTGAAGCAATCTCAAAGACATGTTACTGTATTCATTCATCCCCGGGTATGATCAGAGGTGCACCGGGAAGGTTGCTAGTTAATTTGTGGGCTGATCTCCGTACACTCTTCCCTGAGGGAAGCACATAACTGAACTTGAATGTACTACAAGATCAGTCCAAGGAATCAAAATTTGTACTTACAGGAACTGGCAGACCTCTCAAAAAAACTTTCCAGTCATAGACGCTAGACCAACCGTCCAACACCCCACTAGTGAGTATCATCCCTAGTCCAACTGCTTGTGACTGTACTGTGACTGCACCTCCTACACAGTCCTACTGATTTCTGCTGTCACTCATATTATTCTCTTATTTTAAGAGACTGCACAGCCAAGAGTTCTTCTCTCTATTAAATGGGAAAAGCAGCTGCCAGCACAATGCTTGAAGAGGACAAAGATGTCACCAACTCTTGCAGAAGCCATCACAAGGTTGGTAAGAAGCACTGCCTGTACTGTGCACACAAGGCTGACAAGGTAAATCCACTTGCTTTAGAAAGACACATGGCTTCACAATCTGTGGTCCTTTATTAGTAAGGTTTTTTATTAATTGCTATTTAAAAGAAATGAAACTGAACCACAGCAGATACTCCACTCTCACTCACTGACTTCATGGTGCCTTCATTTGCCCCTTTGCCACACTCTTCTTCCTCATGCTTCTTGCTCACCTTCCCAAATAACTGTGAAAAGCCTTTGCATTCTCCACGATCCCCTTCTCACTTTTTTTGGTTTAAAGGACACAATCTTTTACTATCTCTTTTGATATGACAGCATGATTTGTACAAAAAGGTCCCTTCAAAGGGGAAACTTCTCAAATTCACACATTCTCAACTCTCTGGAAACTTTAATGCAACTCAGACAACTTCCCTGTTCTACCTGGCATTAGGTATTAGTCTGTTTATGGCACTGTGCTTACCAAGCTTATCTGCTGACGCTTCCTGCAGAAAGGACACAGCCTCTCAGTCCCAACCGTGCTCCTCGGCCAGCGCCGTGCATTGCTGAGTCTCCCCTGCTGGCTAAAAGCAGCCTCAGCAAGGCACAGCCACAGGGAGGAGAGAGCTTTGGAAAGGTTGGAGCACTCATGTTTCTCAGTGAAAGAGCAAGGCACTAAGGTATTTGTACTCTCTGCAAATTCTCCACCAGAATACATTAAGGCTGCATTTTAGCTGTAAAGAAAACATTTCTGCAGTTTCTGGGGGTTGCCAACTACAAACTCTTCTTGTCAACTGCAAAACAAACAGACATTGCTTTTAGCCACCTTGAGTGATTTCTTTTAAAGATATTAGACACGGACTACAATGTTGATATAATAAAATATAACTAGAAGTCCCTTGTGAGGCTTCCTAGCTGTAAAAGAAATCTGTATTTACCTGTTTCTACATAGCTGAAATTCCAAAGTATCCTAATACACTGGAATAAAATTAAAGCAACTTGATAAAATAAATATGCCCTTACATAATTGTGAAATTTAGTAGTTATGTCACTTAGTTGGTCACACATTTAATCTGTATACAGATTAAAGACTCTAAATCTGACAGAACTAAACACAGGTTTAACAGCTGCAGAAGAACCAAAAAGGTAAAGTGGTGGAGTTTTAAACACAGTGGCAGATTATTAGTATTCACTCTGCTGTACAGATAATTTTCATTCTTTTGTAACACTTTCCAATGCCTCAGGCTCCTGAAGTACATTAGAAACCAAAACAAAACAAACCACATTTTGTCCCTCAGATTGGACTGGCTTATCAGGTATGTCCGAGCAGTCCCATTTCTCCCCTGCTCTGAGCAGTTTAGTCCCTACGGTAGCTCTGGCTTGAGTGTTGGGAAGAGCTAGACAGAAATGAGCTCTCTCTGCTTTCCAGCTCCTGAGGCTGCCTTGAACTGACGCCTGTTCACACTCCTGCAGTCGCTGCAAAAAGTACCTTCACAACAAACTCCTGCTTTCTTCTCCTCTTTCACATCTGTTTTCCCTATTGTATTATGTCTTTCTTTCACACTGCACTACCCCTAACCCTGAAGCCAGCTAACTCCTACCCACTACTTCCCCCTTTCCTCAGCAGTTTGGTTTCTTCTGCTTGCTGGAAGCATGTTCTTGTAAATGCTTTTGTCCTCTTGTTTGCAGGCTGGCTATTGTTTAATACACCCAGCCCAAACAAAGCCAGCACAGAACACAGCCTAGCACTACAAGTCACAACTAACTTGAGACAAACCCTGTGAAAACACCATTTTGAGCTTTCTTTAGATGGAAGGATAATAGCTCCTTTACATGATAGCAGTAAAAACTACTGCTTTTGCCTTTTACCCTTGACGAATTTCTTATGGCAACTTTACAGTTCATTCAAACACTGCCTCAGAAGACTAGGGACTGTATTGGCATTTACCCCCAGACCCAAAACAAATCAGTCAATAGAGTCGCACACCAGAATAGACACTGACAGGTTGGCAGCACATTTAATGCAGCAAACCCACTATCTAAAACAGAACAGTGGTGCTGTTCTGTTTTAATGTAAAGGGAATTAAACTGCAAGATTTCCTAGACCTGTATGATTAACCTAACTAATTAATAAATGAAAGCTCTGAGGCATTCCACAACAAGTAACAAAAGAGCCCAGCAAAATAATCAGGAATCAGCCCCTGCCCTCAAAAAGCTTAAAGAATGGGTAAGTGAAAAATGACAAAAGAGTGTAAAAAAATCAAGCAGGATAAAAGGGCAAAAGAGACCAACAAAGAGACTATATTTTTGCTTGATTCATTACCTACTGACAGAAAGTCCTTCAGAGAAATGTGAAAGTAAGGTGACACTAGCTGATCTAGTCTGAAGACAACTGTCCTTGGCTTTGAACATCCACAACACAACTTACGTACCATTGATCAACACTGTGCCACAAAAATAAGTTCTTTAAGAAACTCTCTTGGCAAAACTAAACAGAGAACAAACTTTCAAATGTATTAATGTGCTCTATTAAATTAAGTATAGAGACCTCTATAGCATCTCTATATTCTTGTACCAAACCCCTCTTGGACTTGGTAGAGGAATTTTAACACTCAGAAGCCTTAAAACACTTGCTCAGAGAAAGTAATTCACAGGCCACTACAGTATCTTTGCTCCCTCCCGAGATTCAGGTCACTGCACTTAAACAGTAGAGGGTTTCTGTAAATTAAGAGCCAGTTAAGTACTCATAAGACAGTATTTTAAAAGTTCTCTGTGAATTATGAAGGCAGGAAACACTACGTGGAAAGTTGGAGGTACTTTGAGCACAACTAGTAGTTAGATGTTTTCTTCAAAGGCACCTTTAGCTGTGGGTCCTTCATCCAGAAAGGAGAAGCTCCAAGCTGACTGGAAAATCAAAATAATTTCGAAGAAAACAAATGTCAAGCAACTAGGGCAGTCTGCCTTAAAAGCAAATGCTTGTGCCTGTTCATGTACAGTGTGAACACCACAGGCATACAGGGTGGATAGCTGAGGCATTATACAGGGCAGCTGAGGCTCCTCTGTCAAACAAAAACACTTCAAGCAACATTTGATTTTTCTTCTATGAATCCCACACTCCAAATAAGCTAATCACTAGCATCTAGAACGGTTTTAATTACTGGACAGGCCTATGCAAACAGATCAAAAGTATATCATCAATTAAGAATTACCTGGTTGTAAGTAGCATAACTGGAAGCTAAATGGTGCCAATTTATTTGTGTCAGATTAGGCATTTGAAATCCTTCATTTATTTTTAAGATATCATAAGTCACCTGATAAGTCATATTCACAGAAGTAATTAAAATTGCATGCTCAGAATTTAATTTGCCAGGGTCTCCTTTCACAACAGCACTGCAAGCATCTCCAATTATTTAATCAAGTTTAAAGACACACTAGCATAACCGGAAGCTAAATGGTGCTAATTTATTTGTGTCAGATTTGAAATCCTTCATTTATTTTTAAGATATCATAAGTCACCTGATAAGTCATATTCACAGAAGTAATTAAAATTGCATGCTCAGAATTTAATTTGCCAGGGTCTCCTTTCACAACAGCACTGCAAGCATCTCCAATTATTTAATCAAGTTTAAAGACACACAGCAGCATTTGATACCCCATGATTATGACTAACCCAAAGAACTTCTTCCATTTATCTCATAGTAACCCAGTGCTTTTCTTAACTCTCTTATCACTTTTAAGAACTGAGAATTAGTAACAGGAGTATTTAAAGTACTGATATGCTATCTGTCTTCTTTTTGAAAACCACTAGTGTACAAAGAAGCAGCAGGGCTTAACTCTCATCACATTTTAAGGTTAGTTAGGGATAGTACAAACCACAGTATCTCCTGCCTCTCACCATTAGTTATGACCCTTGCAAGTCATTGTTTAATACTTCCGTCTGAATTGAAGCATACAATTCAAACTTATCTTCTGTCATTTTAACATATGAAAGAAATACGTAGGATGGAACATTCGGTGTAAGAAATTTCAAAAAAATATGCTGTATATGTCTATGGGTTTAATTTCTTTTTCTTTACAGCAAGGCAGATATCTTTCTTGAATGCTTATGGAGAAATCTCAAGAATTTAAAGTTTTAAATTTGAATAAAACCGTTTTTGTAAAGCACTTACAACTGGAAGTAATCTTCAAAATGTTAAGCACCTAATACACAGCATAAATCACTATGAATCTGCATGAATTATCCCTACTCCATCCTATTGCATTTCCATGAAGAAGAAGAAAATGAAATGAAGGCTCACAGCCATTGCAATGACATTAAGTTCTCAGCCTGGCCTGGGAATGTTCTCTCACTACTGGCACCCACATGAACTCCGATCTCTGAGCAGTTCTTTGCATTTATCATCTCGGCACTCCATAACGCAGTGTAACTACTACTTCCATGTCAGGGGAAAAAAGAGGAAGCACAGAAAAACCTTAAACACCTTCTCCAAAGTTACTTGAAGTTTGACAGAGCAAGAAACTGAAGCCAGACCTAGTGAATGCCAGTTGAATGCACCAGTCACTGGGCCAGCTTTGCTCCACAGATTGAGTATGTCAGACTCATTTGTGCAACACCACCAAGCATGACAACAACTGAATCCTGAAGATGCTTTTATTGTAGCCCCCCCATGCCATCAGAAACTTAGCAAAGGAATAGTTTTCTTGTCTTGCAGCTTCCCAGACAAGTTTCAAAGCCCATCACTACTCAGAACCACTCTGTAAAAACTCAAAGGCTTTTAAGCATGCAAATTAAAAAGTAAATTCTCTCTTCCAGCAAGCAGCTCTGATGCAGAAGCCAATTCATCTGTTGTCTGACCGACAGATGCTTCTGGATCCTGTATAATTGTCTCTAGACAGCTCCTGTTGTGGGACTTCACCACCAAGACTCTGCCACGGAATTCTCTAGTACTTCCAGAGGTGTCCGTATGAACTTGTGTTAAGTTACATTTTATAACTCTTACCTAGAGACCAGCCAAATCTGTGCATGTTCCTGACTACTTGCTTGAGCAATGAAGTTTCACTATTAGTTCTCCACCTGGCCTTGTTTTCATACCAATTCTGTGTCTATGCAGTTGGTACAGCAGTCACCAGGAACTGTACTTGTCAGGCAAGCCAGACAAAGCCAGACGGTGTCACTTATACAGGGAGAAACAACTAATTAGACAGAAGGAAGCTGTTATTTTATTAGACAACTTCTGACCAAACTGGGCTTGGCCATGCAGGTCATGGGAATTACACCTGCAGCTAGATATGCTGAAAAAGGCACTTTTATTTTTGTCCCACATCCCGAGACAGGTTTCCAAAAGATCATGTAGATCTTGGGAGAGAAAATATACATATAGCATTTTAATATACTGTTCTGAACAACCTTCACAACCGTGATGCAATACAATAGTGGAAATCCTTGTAACAGGGCAGCCAAGACCAGCAAAAGCAGATACACATTCTCTACCACCAATACGACAAAAGGCAGGACAGAATTTTTTAGTTTTCCAGTGAAAATTAAGATAAATCAAAAAATGTAGGCTACAAGAGCTTAATTATATCTGTTTTCATGCTGATTACACGTACTATTCAAGAAAAACCTCACTTACTGGGTAAACCGCAAGTGACTGACTACTGCCCTCTTCTCAAATCTTTACAAGCTCAGCAGTGCTTATGGTATTAGAACAGGAGCAAAAATTCCCCTTCATCCCTGAAGGATGACAGCAGCAAGCTCAGATCACAAGAATGGAATAAGCAACTGCCATTTATACACTGCTGTTTCAGAGCCTGCAATCACAATTCAGTTCTAACATCCATGCATCACTGACAAACATTAACTGGCTTCTAGCTGGAATAGCAAATTCTGCTTTTTGTCACCCAACTAAAGGAATTAAGACTGGACAAGTGTGTAAGGGCAGAAAATCAGTGCAAAGGAATCACAGAACTGACACAGCAGGCACGATTTGGTACGTGGAATCTTAATTACGGTTGATATTCAAAGAAAGTGAAACACCTTTTCCTCACCTCAATATTAGCTTGAACTGTCAAGAAAAAGATTCTCTTTAAACTCAATGCATTGGTACCAAAGATAGGAACAAGTGGCACCATAGGATTCTGTACTTTCAAGGCCTAAAACAATTAACAAGCACCAATCAGCCACAGACCAAACTAGCATCAAGAGGCTGGTAACAGCGAGAAGATGCAGGGAACAAGAACCTAGCAGAGTCTTGAAGAAGGACCCACAAAGGGAACCTATGCAAGAGCTAACTATACAAGAGCTGTACATACACCTCCCAGCCAGACCACAAAAGGAGACGTAGTTTCTCAGCAAGACACTCCTCATTTATTATCATTAATGCGAGATTCCCAACTAGAAATTCACTGGCAAACGACAGAAGATGCACAGCACTACATTTATTTTGTACAGATGCTAGTTCTCCAGGTGTATTAAAGCATCAAAGGAAAAACTGCCCACAGGCCAGCAGAAACCAAAGTGTTCAAGCCAGGTATTTTGGATCCAAGAACCTCCTCGTGCAGGCAACCAAGCTTAGAAAGACAAAAAGTTATGCCCCTCTCCAAACCTGCCATATGATATCATGGGACTGAATGAGGTTCCTCCTGCTGCCTTCCCCCCCACCCATCTTCTTCAAACAGCTGCAGTGTCAGACTTGGTCGCTGCTCACAACTTCTCCAAAAAGCAGCAAATACAGCAGCTATTATCTTGTAAATTCCACTGTTAAACCACCGGATTGCAAGGACGATTTCTAAACATCATTTGCTTTCCCCAGAGATCCAGGGAGCGCCGCTGACAAGCGGTGAGGAGCAGAACTGCAGCAGCCTGCACGCCGCCAGTCACAGGAGCGACACGCTCAGCTGCAGCACCTACCTGCTACAAAAACATCCCAGGAAAACTGAAGTTTAGATTCTGGTTCAGTGACTTCTACCCCTTGGGGAAAAAAATTCAAGGTCTGGCTTTGCCAGGATCTAGTAAGGGGGGCCTGCTTCTCTTTTAACATGATGTGCATATTAGAACGTGTGGATATTTAAGAGGAGATGGAGCTGCCTGGTTCAAGGAACATTTCACCTCTGCTTTTAGGACGAAATCTAGGTCATGACAGCTGTCAGCAGATGTGGGTACCAGTCTTCAGAAAAACGCAGAATCCACGTTATAAGTGCATCCAACTCACAAAAGAAAATTCAGCAGTTCTGGCCCATAGGATATGTATCAAATAGACAAGCTCTGAGCAGGTGAGAAGTGCTATGTTTTGGCAGACTGTTATCCTTCTAGAGCACTTAGATTGCCTTAATTTCAGAAGGGAAAAAAAGGTAATTAATATTTCTGATAAAGAACACATTGAGGAAGAAAGACTGCCAGATGAGAGTTGTGCATTCAGCACCTTTTGCCAGCAGTCTTCTTTATGTAATTATGCAGGTACATTGAAAACAAGCAAGCCAGATGCTGTCAGAGTAGCTTCTGTACATAGTCCAAGTTAGGTTAGATCAAACCACAATTCTCTTTCCTTATTTTTTTTTTTGAGATAAGAAAATGTTTATCTTTTTTAATCACTCACCCACAAGAGTTAATGTAAGGAGATATACCATGAAATCATGCTTTGGACATGCATCATGTACACACAATACTAATTCCATACTAGGGACCTTCAGTATAAATAGGCACATAAACACACCTAAGGATAAAGCCAAAGCAGAGTTTCTATAGCCCTCTGAAGACACCAGTTCAAAAAGTTTTTTAAAAAAAAAACAACTACAGCATTAACCAGTCTTTGATTAGGAATCAGTGCCACAGACTGTCCCTGCCCTCGTCGCTCGGAGCAGTCATCGGGCACACGGCTGGGACAACTCTGCACCCGCTGCCAGCCTGAACCCCAAGAGTTCAGACCGTCACGGCGGGGTAACGAGGCAGCGCCGCAGCCTGCGAGCTGCGGGACGTCCCGAGGCAGCAAGTAACGCCTCGACTGGGAGGAGGACACCCCGCAGCCCGGTGCGGGCCGCG
>NW_008589223.1:0-5559 GCF_000691845.1 Merops nubicus
GGGCGGCGCGGAGCCTGCCGGGAGTTGTAGTCCCCGCCGGGGGCGATGGTCCCAGCCCCGGGTTCCTGCCGCTGTCCGGAGTCACTTCCAGTTTCATTTACGCATCTCCATTGCATGTACGCGTTAAGGTTGGTTCCTCAAAACCGGGGGCAGGGGCGTGCCAGCCTTCTGAGCTGGCATCGCTCGATCCGGCGGATGCCTGCTGCCCACAGCCCGACCTGCAGCAGGTTGCTGTGTCAGGGGTATTGTGTACGTTAGATAAAGCAGTGAGGCAGGTGCTACAAAAAATACGTGCAGTTGAGAGAAGCAGAAAAACTAAATTTTGTTTGCCCAGCAACCCAGCTACATCATACAAGAATACTGCCTGGAGACTCACTACACCAACCAACCAGCAACAGCTCAGGGCAGTCCATAAAGATCAAACAGTCTGGAAGATTCCATAAATTCTGAATGGAACAGTCAGGAAGATTCAGAAAATTCAACTGCCTCAGCCCAGGGCAGAGTGCGACTCTGCCATGGAGGACACCTGGCTTTTGGGACTTCTGGGGATGGCAGGGACCAAGCTTGCATGGCCAAACCCACCATGCTTAGCTCCTCATGCTTGCTGACAAACCTCAGGCCTGCCAGCAAGGAGGAGAGGAGCAGAAATAACCAGTCTTCTGTAACTTTGAGCTCTTCTTTGCATTATTAATCACTCTTTCATGGAGGCAATAACCCCCAAACTCTTTCAGATGAAATTATTGCATGGTAAATAATGGGTGAGTTTAGTGTGTTCTGGCCTAAACCGGCACAGGGTGTGGATGAAGGACAAAATCTGCTCACAAAGAAGAGACAACATGGATAAAAAGAAGAATATAGAATCCAGACTCATTTTCTGAGGACCTGTGCTATGTTTTACATGTTTCCATAAACCACTTGGAAAGAATTCCATGCTTTGACAAATAAACTCTGAAAAGTTAAAACCAAAACAGAAATAACTTTTCTTCTCTTCCAGTTTTTGGTCCTTTTGTAACAATGTTTACAAGTCTGCTTTTCTACAAACGCTTCATTCATGAGTTTTTCATAACGTTTGGATTACATGCCTTCCAGATTGTGTGTAGCTCTTTAAATTTGCTGCTTCTTCACTCTGTTTTCACTTCAGGTTCTTGTACAACATTCAATTTTACCAATTCAGATGGATGGCCCCCAAGTTATAAGAGATTTGAAACAGAAAACTCACTTTGACCTTTGTAAGGATGAGAAATGAATATTGACATTTCCAGGTCAGCTTTTAATTCTGTTTCATGGAAAGTTGCATACTTTGGGGAACTTTATTTTAAAAATCTATTACAGTAAAATATAATTTTGAGAAAAATAGTATTTTTGAGGTCGATTCTTTAAAAGAAAGATGCGACCAGGCCACAATCTGCTATGCTTGATTCTCCAGTCCCCACAGTGGCCTTTTTAGTCAGCATCATTTCTTATCTCTTACTGCTTGTTTTGTATTCCCTCCTTTCACACTGTCTCAGAAATCAATTTTAAAATATACGCTTTACACATCCCACTGAATGTAAGCTGAGGAGCTTTCCTCTTTCTCTTTTTTCCATAACATTCATGGCTTGCTTTATCATATCCTTCCTTTCCAAGTCTGTGTAATTTCTAATGTTTCCTGTACACGCAAACACACTTTTGACAATTTTTGTTTGAAATCACCAAGCCTGTGAGGCAAACACAAGTTCTCTGTAGGAAAGCAGCTGTTACCCTGTCAGCACTGACCATCTGCAGAGGGCTGGTGACAGTTATCAAAGCAAGCCGTGTCCTGGAAGGAAAGGACTCGGGGAAGATCTATGTCATTAAACATCTCTGAACGTCAGGAACCACATTGGAGGTGAAAGCCCGGGGTTGCTGGGTTGTGGTGGTGAGCAGACACTGCCTGCTGTACTTGCTCCGTGTTTTGCAGCCCTCATAAACAGAGGGGAAAAAAATACAGAAAAGTGTACCTGTAATGTTTTTCCTCTCTCAGCAATATTTTCTAAGTGGATAACATACAATGCTCAATCACATCCCCATGCCATGAGAATGATCACTTGATCCACTTACTAATCTGGTAGATTTGAACATGCTTTTGCTTTTCAGATGACTTTTCATGGAAGACTGGCTACCTGCTAAAAGTTTTCCATACCCACAAAGGGACGTTCTTTAGCGGTGGGACTGAGCAAGTTCCCAGATTGATGTTAAGTGAAAAAGGGCCGGTCCTGCTAAGTTCTGTACATCTTCCACTTTTGCTTAGAGTTGGGAAAGCTCAAAGGCAAGAGCATAATGTGGGTTGTTTGTTTGGTTGTTTCTCTGTGTAAAGAAAAACCAACTATTGTATTTGGACAGATTGAGTATTTTCCAGAAACCTAGCAGTTCATGTGCCAATGAGTGAGTTAGCTGAATGGCAGCAGCATTTAAGAACACATTTTACTTAGAGCAGGTTATTAAAGTGCTGCTTCTACAAATAGTTTTGCATGTAAAACAATATGGGTTTTTGTGGGGGTTTTTTTGCACTTAACTGTACTTTACTATAAAGTTGATCAACTAGCATAAAGTTGATCATCCTAGTGATGTGCATGACCTAACAGGGCACCCTAGATCCTGGCAGAAGTGTGAGCTATTAGCCAGCATCTGTGGGTGTACAGGATAGTGGTGCTTGCATTCCCAGAAACGTCTGCCAGACTCAGGCCACCCATGGTAACTGCCCGCCTGGCCGGTGTTTGCTCCTGAGGAAGCCACACAGAATCTCAACAGTCCCGACAGACCTTGAAAATTCAACCTGTGAACTGCTAGTTACTTATGTGATTGAAAAGAGCCCTACTTGAGGGGAAATAAGCCCTGATAGTGGATAGTATTCTATTATTTTATATTATTTCAGTAAACGGAAGCATAGAAATACTCATCTCAGAAGGGGTCTCTCAATGATACCCAGTTCAATATCCTGCTCAAAGCAGGGCTGCTGTTAAATCCAGGTTGCTTGAGACTTTGTCCACTCAGGCCAGAGCCTCTCACCTGACTGTCCTCAGGGTGACATTTTTTGTCCTTTGTCCATAAAAATCAGTGCTTTGTGTTCTCAGTAACCTCCCTGTGGGTGCCAGGAAGCTTCCCCTTCCCCCAGCTGAAGCACTTGTGCCCACAGCCTCTCACAGGACAGGCACCCCAGCCAATGACCACCTTGGTGCTCTCACCTCAACTTGCTCGTTTACTCATCATTTGCCATATCAGGATTATGCTACTAGAGACCCCCAAATGGGGCATTGTATTCCACATGCTGACAAACAAGAGCCACGTACAGGGAGACAAGTGCTTCCCAGTTACTTCCCAGTAACCCATTGTCTGTGCTCCTCATGCCCCAGCGCTGTGAGCCTTCACGGCTGCCAGGGTCCACTCCTGGCTCCTGCTTAGCCACAGCCCCCAGGGAACCCCTGTCCTTTCCAGCAGAGACAGACAGCAAAGCCCCCGCTCAGTGCTGTCCTGGGGGCTGGTCACTCCTAGGTGGAAGACTTTGCATTTGTCGTCGTTGAACTCCACTAAGTTCCCAATGGCCCATTCCTCCAGTCTGTCCAGGTTCTTCTCAAGCACATCAACTTAATGCCACCGCTTTGGTGTCATTCGCATGTGTGAAGGTCTAGTTTAAAAAACGTCATTACGAGGTTCTGTCTTACTTATATAATACCAAGTAATAAAATATAATAAAGCGTCTTTCCAAGGAACTTATAAGGACTGAACAATCAAATTAAAACCTGGGTTACAGATTTTTCTGTTGTAACAAAATTAATTGACTGAGGTTTGCTGCCCTCCATAGGCTACTTATATTATAGTTCCAAAGGTAGCGGTTTACTGCGGAAAGCATTGCCACAGTGCAACAACAATATTCCAGGAAAGAGCTAGTCTTGTTATTTTGTATTACCAACAAAGCATAAAATTAAATTAAATTAAAACAACCAAACCCTGTACTTAGTTATAGTGTCCTGTTGTGAAACATCAGTGTGAACAGGACGTGAACACAAAATACTGCACTAGAGGACGAGTCAGTAGAAAACTAATTCTGTATAAGGTTACAGTATGGAAATACAGGTTTGTTTATTTTTCTAAGACATAAACTTCTTCTAGGTGAGCAGCTGATATGTGGGCTTCTGTCCTGGTTTGGCGTAGAACAGAACTGATTTTGTTCACTGATTTTACTTTTCAGCTAAAGCTTTTCTAACTAACTGCACTTTCTGAAATTATCAGCATGTCTTAGCAGACAGTGTCTGCTTCTAGCAGTGATAACGCTCCATGTTTACAGTTACTGCCAGGGACTGGTGTGCAGACCAAGGTCCCTGCTAAATCCTGAGTATCACACAGAGGGGGGGCAGAAAGTAAAGTTGCACCTGCAGGGAGGTGCAGACAAGAGAAGTGACCCTAAATTCACCAGTGGGGTATTCCATCCCATATCCCTCATATTCAGTATAAAAGCTGAAGTATCACGAGGGTCAAGCCCTCCCTTCTTACTCCCTTTGTACTGCTGTACAGCAGCCAGCATCCGAGGAGGACTCTGTCCATTCTACCTTTGATCCCCAGCCGTTCCTAAATCCAGCTCCAGAGTCCAGCTCCCGGACCCAGTTGCCATCTGCTGCTGAGTCCAGCCTGGGACCTTTCCCCAGGGCTGCTCCACAGCATCGGGGGTGACAGTGACGAATTGTCATCAGGGGGGAGTTGGGTTCAATACTGGTTCTGTATATAACTGTATGTATTCCATTTTATTATTAATACTGTTAGTAGTAGTAGTATTTTCATTGAAGCCGTTTTACTTTTCTAATCGGTAAGTCTCTCTCCCTTGTTCCTTTCCTCTTCCCCTTTGTGAGCCAATAGGGGTTAACAGTGAGTGTTTGTCACAGGTCTGGGGGCAGCTCTGACCCTACACTGTGACAGACAAATACTGTCCTGTACAATTGTTTATTTAAAAAGCTGATGAATTTCAGTACTAACCATTTCAAGTCCATTTTTTTTTTTTTTTATATTGTGCTTGTGTGGATTGTTTTAAATGTAAGGGAGATTTCCTGATGATATGAAAACAAACTTGAAATACTTCGTGAAATCCAATTTCTGTGAACCACAAATTACTTTCTCTTCTTTTCCTGGTTTCCCTGTGCTAGTAAGTAGAGCACAAAAATAGTTATCATTCTTCTAATCCTTAAAAGGTTTTATCATGTGTTAGAGAAATTAGAACAGAAACTAAGTTAATTTGGAAACAGATAATCTCACCCCTGTTTTGTAGTTTTGGTTGTTCCATTTCTGTCTGTTTCAATAGAGGGAGGTTTGTGTTATGTGCACCATCTGTCTTCACTTCCCCAGCAACATTGGCTTAATCATTTGGCCAGTTATGGCCAGATTTAGGAGAGGAAGAGGCAATTCAGAAAGAAAGAGACCCAAGTTCTTGCAGGTGTTATGAAAGTAGGCAGAGTTTAATGTGATCCCTTCAAGGCAAAACCTTCTCTGTGATCATGCCCTTACTTTATACTTACTTTAGGCTTACTTTATACACATAGTCAGCAACTGTGT
>NW_008589224.1:0-8400 GCF_000691845.1 Merops nubicus
CAGCCCAGCACCACGCAGCCCCTGGGAGGCTGCCCGGCCCCTTCTCGGGCACAGGGCCCTCCCCCCAGCACCGCGTGTGGCTTTTCCACATCTACCTCTGCCTTCTGTCCCTCCACCAGGCCTTCCACTTCACTCAATTTAATGAAATTAATATTCCTGTCAGAGGAAGAGATGGGGAATGAAACATTGATCCTCTCCTCTCCTTCTCTTCCCTGGCACTGAAATGCACGTTCTGCATTTTATTTCTTCACTCCACCACAGTGAATGGGCAACTTCTCCTTTGTAACCATAAAGAAGTCCACAGCTCCTGTGGTTCCTAAAGCTGTAATCCTACCTCCCTGCTTCCATCTCTCCTTTTTCGCTGTTTCTCTCTGGCACAGCTGGGTGTCTGGAAAAACACACTGCCTGAAGAGCACAAAAATGTGCCCTGTGCAGCCAAGTACCAGCCCCTCCAAAGGCCTGGGGAAATGGTGAGAGGGCAACAAGCTGGGGGCCTCCTGAGAGCGGGGTCAGAACCCCTCAGGAGCTGGGGGATAATCCTCACCACTCAGCCTCTGATTCAGAGTCCCTGTGGCATCCCGGGGGGCTGCAACAGCCTGAGCAGTCTGTCACATGGGCTTCCTGCAAAAGTCATTCCCAATGCTTTGCTAGAGAGACGAGCCAGCTCCTCCTCTCCCATCACACCAGGTGAGGGGATCTTCCTTTCAGCAGGCCTTGGAGACAAGCACCCTGCAGCCAGGCTTCGTTTTCACTGCTGTGGCCAAATGAGAAGGGAAGGACGCTGGGATGGTGGGTCTGGGATCCTGCAGCACCCGCAGCTACGGGGCCTCTGACTGCCACCCCACAGCTGATTTTCGGGGACTGAAGCCCCCATCAGGAAGGCCGGGCAGGTGCATGTATCACATCACAAGAGTATTTCAGCTGTAGTTACACAAACTCTGCTTTCACAGACATGATCTTTTCCAGGAGGACAAATAATCACCTGAGATCTGCTTTGCATCTTTGTGCTCTGGTGCTGATGCTCCTTTTCTCCCTGCCATTTGCAGTTCACTTGCCACCCTTACTGTTCCCACTCAAGGTTTTTCTAAATAAAGATATTTAGTACATTACATATATATATAAAAAAGTCCCTACAAATATCAGCTTGTTTAGCAGTTTCTAGAGCTCAGGGCTGATTAAGAGCTTGGTGCTGAAACAATGATTTAGCATGGAGCTGCAGCTGGTGTAACAAGAGAACCATGGCACGTATTTTAACCTTTGCTGGAGGATTTGACACATCTGTAAGTAGTAACTCACCATGGATTTCTTCCCTGTGTGCTGTCAGGGATGGAAACATATGGCTCAAAACTGCAGAGACCGTCGTTTCAAATTTCAGATGAAAACTCTTCATAAGGACAGAGGCTCTGTGCACTCCCCTTGTCCAGAAAGACATGGAACAACCCAAAAATAATTTAAAAAGCAGCCGAGTGTTCCCTAGGCTGCCAGCCCCCTCCCCAGAGCCTGTCCAGCCCCAGCTCTGCACTGCACATCCCCTCCCTTCCAGCCTTCCCTTGGCAGCAGTTTCTGTTGGCAGGATGCTGTTGCCAAGGGAGACAGAAAGGATGTGCAGCTGGCTCTTCTTTCACCTGCACTTGGTGCTGCTGATCCTATTTATGTTACTGCAGAACCTTTGGCTTCTAAGAGACCTACCATCAATGTCACCGGACCCTCTGAAGAGTTTTGACACTGACACAAATAGCTGTGGCCTCAGATGGAAAGCTTAAAATAGGGTCTGGCCCAAGAGGGGCTGGAGCTGGTGTCACAGATGCTGACTCAAGCAAGGGTGTCCATTTCACAAGCAGAACTAAGGAGGGGGAAGGAGGATTCAAAGACAGCTTAAAAAGGCCTCTGACAGCTCCCCAAACCAGAGAGCAACTTCAGGTACCTGAAAGTGAAGTTAGTCTCAGGCAGCTGTGGCTCAGGCAGGCAACTCTCCCCATCCCCAGAGAGCCTCCTCTCATGCCGTTAGGAAAGTCATCACCCATAGATAAGGAGCTTTAACAGACACCCAGCTTTCAGGGGATGAAGATAAGTGAGATGGATCCCACCTTGTATCCCTCCACCTGTTTCAATGGCATCATCCTAAAGCCCCCAGAGGACTTGTTTGGCACCATGAAAGGGTTAGTGGAAGTGATGTCTGAAGAGGTGAAATGCAGTCTGTGTGCTGCAATGCTCTCCAGAGGGGAGATCCCACTGCTGGGGGCATTTGGGACCAGCTTCTACTGAACACCGAGCAGCAAGGCTTAGAGAGCAGCGCTCCACTGGCACGAGGAGGGCACTAGAGCAAGGCCTGGCAGCTCCCCAGTGACACGTGGGGGGCACGTCCCTCTCCCAGGCTGGGGCCAAGGGGCAGGCGTGGGCAGGAGCTGCGGCCTCCCCAGGCACCAGCTCCCTCCCCAGGCACCAGCTCCCTCCCCAGGCACCAGCTCCCTCCCCATCAGCCCTGCCTGGCCCTGCAAGGTGCCCGGCCTGGCGCCCGCTGAACGGCAAAGGGGCGGGTGGCATGAGGAAGCAGGAGCCACTCTTCATCCAGAAGCCTTGTTCCAAAAAATCACAGCTCCTAGGCTGCTATACTCCCTTTAAAATCCACCTGCAGCTGGGGGTAACCACGACTGAGGCTTTTGATTCCAGCATCAGATGATATGACTTTTCCAAACCTGATGTCTTTGGGACTAAGCCTCCAGCTCCAAGTCATTTACACTGACTTACCTGTCAGTCCAGGATGCTTCTTCTGGGCTTGGGATAATCCTTCATTACAGCACAGTCAGTTTTAGCTTGTCTTTTCTGAGCCAACATTAATCGGGACAGGTTGCCTATCCCTCTGTCTTTCCCAGTAACTTCTGATCTGTGGCTGACTTATATTTTTTAACGAGCTGCCTGCTTGTGAGCCCTCTGCTTTGGTGAGGCTGACCTTTCCTCCCTCAGCCTGCAGAAGCCCTGCTTAAACCCTGCAGCCTCAGATACAGGAGTGCTGCTACTGCAGCCAGAAGGGACGCTACGGTTACGCGCAGGCTGACTAACTTCTACAAACCCAGAGGGTATTTCAGTCATTTCTTCTGTCCACTGAAAGTAATTTGGATGATTTATTACTCTACACCCCCTTCAAACACATTATTACCTCCAAGTGTGTGTTGATCCCTGTGCTTGATCTCCAGCGAGAGGCTGTGATGAGGAGCATGCAGTGGCTGGCTACGTGAGCAGGGGAGCACAGTCAGAAGGCAACCATCACACCTACCCGTGGGGAAGCTTCACTCTGAGCTTCTGCCCATCACACAGCCTGAGGGCATCAAGGGTACACAGAAAGCAGGCAGAAAGGCTGTAACGTGCTGCTCGTATCATCTGGGGCGTTAGAGAGGGCTCGCAAACCTCTGGGGTGGGTGTGAGGCTGCCAGGGGAAGGAGTGAGCTGTTCCTTTCCGCTGCTGTTCGTCCTTCCTACAGACTAGGGACAGCTTTCTTTTGCCTTCTGGAGCACAAGTTTGTGTTGCCTCTTAGCTGTGTTGAGTGGCTTCAGCTATGGCTGATTTCAGAATACCCTGGATGTTCCTCACATGCCAGCTGCACCAAGCCCTGTGGGTGCTCCAGGAGCTGCTCCTCAGGGTCTGCTGATGGTGCCGGGGACCAGCAGAGCCCCTGCACGGGCTGCAAATGACTGAGGGGCAGGCCTGAATCTCCAGAGTATTGGGGGCACGCTGCATTAGGACATCCAAAGATAAAAGAGAAAGATCTAATTCTCTTCCTGAAAACACCAGCTGCCCACTGCAGAGACGGAAGGGGGTTTTTGCTCCATTAGGTGAATTGCAGGCTTGCCCAGGTATTGAGAGTGGGATGTTTTGCCATCCTTTGAAGCTGGGTATCGGTCTGGAAGGAACACCAGCTTGGTGTAGGGAGTCCCGAGTTCTTATGGGTAAGGTCACAGCAGTAGCTGGATGTAATTTGTGCTAATGAGAGCAGGACTCTGCTGCTTACGTTTCACTCGGTGCTACAGCTCCCGAATTCGATTCCCGAGGAGGAGATAAGCAACATCACACACAAAGGACGGGGGGAGATGAGACGGTGACACAGCGCTCTTGACAAGTCAGGGGATCAGGAGTTCGAGTGGAAATCACAGGGACTGAGGCAGAGGGTCTCACTTTATAAACACACCCTTTCTCAGCTCATTCTCTCCTGCACTCCCGATTTGCTGCTCAGCATGGAGGCGGTGACAGAGCACAGCACAAGGTGTCACCTGCCTGTCCGGGTCCTGTCCCTTTTCCTGCACGATTGTGTTATTAAAAAAACCCCACTCCCAGTATGTGTCTGCTACTTCAGAGTGGTATTTTGAACGTGTGTTGCCCTTGTGTTTCCATGAGGGCACACTGCACATCTGAAACATCCTTTCAAGGTTGAAGTGCTCATGGTGGACTCAGGTCACCAGAGCTGCATCCTGCCTTAAACGGGACAGGCTGTCGCTGTCACGGCACCACCACCACAGATCCCTGCCTGGAGGAACAGTCACAGCAATGAGCACAACCCCTGTCACAGCCTCATTCACACAGCACTTCACAACTAAGATACTCCCGTTGTCTCTCCTTTCTGGCTAAAACTGCCTTTATTTATATTCAGGATCTACTTTGCCCATTCCTGAAACGTTATCACCTCCACACTCAGTTTTTCTTGGGAAGGAAATTGGACTGACAACCCTAACAACTTCTGATTATTCACAGAACAGCCCTTGTGAAGAGATTAAAGGTACCAGCTTCCCCGTGCTGCCCTGTCAGCACACAGCCCTCCAGGGACCCTCCCTTGATGTGGAAGTGAGCTCAGCCTCGGTGCTCACTCAGCCTTGACCTCAGTTTCGGGAGTACCAGTTCTCTTGCTGGTGATATGATGTACACACCCCACCTCTCCCCTTGCCCCCAGCACCAGCACAGGGAGCTCGCTGGATCTCCTGGGGGCCGTTCCACGGCTCCCAAAGTGCTGTACCTGCTCTTCAGCTGCTGCTGAGCGGGGCTGGAGCCGCGGGCAGAGTGGAGAGAGGCTGTTCTGCCTGCCCCCTGCACCACCTCCCCTCCAGGCCACCACAGACAAGACATGGCCACCGAGTGCTCCACACCGCTGCCTTCAGCCTGGCCCTGCAGCCCGGGTGGTCTGTGCTGAGCAGGCATGGCAGCAGCAGCGTCCTGAGGCACTCCTAACGCCCTGCTGAGGGACGTCTCCAGCCCTGCCGGCCGGCCACGGATCTCTTCCTGCTGGGAGTGCAGAAATGTCAGCCACCTACCAGAAACACTCAATTTTTGGTAGCTCCAGGCCCTGCCTCAGTGGCAGCAGCTGGATCCCCTGTGCTGCCTGTAACTCGTGTGCCTGCCAGGCTCCCCAGGAGCCCTGAGCCCAGCGAAGTTCCAGCGCAGCCGCGGCTGTTTCCTGGGAGACGCTGAGAGTGCATCGTGCCCAGCGGGGCAGGCACACAGACAAATCCACCTCCTAAACAGCTAATAACAGGTTTTCACTGCTTACGCTGCTCTGAGCCAGGCTTTCCTCAGTCTGGACTTAATTTATTAATATACAAACGACAACCTTGAAAGCAGGGCTCAGCAGAGCTAACGACAGCCGGAGAACTTTCCCTTCGAGCCCTCGGATTGAACTAGAATTAAACATCACTCTGGGCTTCCAGACAGACGTGGGAGGAGCTGCGTGGAGTCAGATGTGACATTCCCATGAAATGCTGTGATAAGACTGACATAAGTGTCTTCTTGTCACACACTTGCCTTATTACATTTTCCCTTCCCTCTCTCTCCCTTTTCAAGCATTCTCAGCTGTCACTGTACCCGAGCAGGAAAATTATTCCCCCGGTAAAGTGCAATATCAGAAAGCAATTCTGTGTGGAGACAGAGCACCAAGGGTGGCACAGCAACGTCAGAGCCACAGGAGAGTATTACTCTGTGCATTAACTACCGTGGCTGGGAGAATATATAAGCAGGAGCCACAGTAAAGGTCAGGACACCGAGAGGAAAGAGTATCAAGAAGCATTATATGAAGGACATAATTTTAAGACAAAGTGCTGAGTTTCAGCCCCATTCAATAGGAGCTGAAAGGACTGAATGGAAATAAATAATGTGAGGCTTGCCTGAGGGACCACTCCCAGGGCCCTCGATAGCAGTGTCAGGAAAGGTCCCCTGGAACACAGGGGCTCCTGCACTGCTGGGGCAAACCCAGGGCAGCTGCTCCACAACTGGTGAGAGCACTCGGCGTGCAGTGACCCTCAGAGAACACAGAAAAGCTAAAGGAACCAGCAGAGGTGAAACACGGTCGGTAACTAAAGACGTATGTCCAAATGAGAAGAAATAAAAAGCTAAAGATTAATGGCAATTAAGAACTGGAAGGATTGGCTAAAGGAGTGGAGGGGCTCATGGTTTGTTCTCTTTAAACCTGGGTGCTGGCTGGGCCACCATGACCACTCAGCTCAACTGCTGCTTGGGTGCTTCATTCCCCCCTTTAGCTGCCTTGTTGGCAATTAGCATTTCAGCCAAACAGGAGATTTAAACAAAACTCCACTACTCGCATACCAAAGAGGTGGAAACCAGCTGCTTGGCCCAGGATTATTTCCAAACAGTAACTCAGTTATTGTAGCTCAAACCAAGCTACCTGGCAGGAAGCAAGGCCAGTGGGCAAAATACCAAAGACACCACCTAAGGTTGTGTTTTGATGCTCAGAATCTGACTTCTGGCTTTGGGTGCTGCCTCAGCGAGGCTCTGGAGTGAAAGCTGCTCCACACAGAGCACTTCCTGAGCTGCACGTGCATGCAGATGAAGCAGAGGGGGCTGCAGTACCAACACCTGCCCCTGCTGTTCCAGGCCGAAACCAGCAAGGACTTCTGGGGGACACAGAGCACTTCCTGAGCTGCCCCTCTGCCCCGCTCAGCCAGGGCAGGTGTGCCCAGTGCCCCTGGGGGAGCTGCCCGCTAGCAATCCCAGAGCCAGGAACACAGCAGCACCCACAGCAATGGCTCTGCTGCCTAAGGTGACCTTGGGTCCCACGCAGTCACCAGGAGAGAACGAAACACAAAAAATGACACAGCACCAGTCTAACAATTGGTTTGTGAAGGTGGTGTGATGGGAGCTTGCAAATCACGGGCAAGCACTTTGTACTTCTGTGGCAATACAAAGCAGCTCTTCCTCAGAGCTCCGTGTCAGCTGCCGCCTCTGCCTAAATTAATGCCTCTAATTAGTCCTGGGTTATTGCGCGTCCATCACGGGAGAGTCACCGTTAGGGCTTTGAACAATACAAATCCATTTACTGGTAATTATGAAAAAATACATTTAGCAAGACACAAACGTTTCATATTTATCAGCAGTGCCTGGGGCGCTTTGCAGGGGTTTTTTCTGACACGTTTTTAATTTCCACAGTCAGACTGGCCTCTGGGTTTGGGGGCTGACTGGAGCCAGAGGCTGTATGACTGCCCTGGGCTCAGGCCTGGCTGCTTCATTTTTTTCAGCACGTCTCTTGAAAAATCATCCATGTACCCAAGGCAGACGCAGAGCTCGCAGGCTACGTGGCACACGCCATGAAGGGTGGAAAAATATCCAGACTTATTCCTTGAAATGACATCACATTACCTAACTTACTGATTGTTTCCAAACATTCTCTCTTTTTATACGTAAAATCTCTGGCACATGTTAAAGATATATGTGGAATAGCTTAGAAAGGGCCTAAAAGATGGTGAAAGGGAAGAATGTACTTAAGGCACACACCAAAATTATGGTTCCCTAGTAAGCCTGTGGTTTGCAGAGACATGCAGCTGTCACAGCAGTTGTTTAACTGGGCCAAACCTTTCCCAGTTTGGAGTCACTCCAGACGTGGTATTTCCCGAAGGCAGGAGGAGAAGGAGCAGTGCAAGGCTCAGCCCTGAGCTGAAGCTCACTGCCCGGGGTCTGGGGAGCAGCAGGACACCAACACCTTCCCATCACTGCAGCAGCAGTAACAAGCGAACAAAATGACAGCAATTCTTATGAGTTATTTTATAAATGATCTCTGAAAACAAGAGAAATATTAATTTTTCTAAAAGAACTGTCAGAAAAACCACAGGAAAATCTTGGCAGGGATGAAACCAGCAGGTCGCTGTAGAAGTTATTCTTTAAAATCCTTTAAGTTTTAGAAAAGTGTTTTTCTACAACTGGGTAAAACTTGTCCTATGTGATTCCACAGAGGCTTTTTGACTCTAAAGGCCATTAACTTTTCCACAAAAGATGAAGAAAAGAGTCAATGGATCTCAGCTCTCCAGCCAGATGGATGGATGGATGGAAAAGGTTCATTTGGCTTTTCCTGCAGCAGTACTTGTGGGGTGCGTGGGCCCCACCCAGACACTCTTTTTCGATTCCTGGCC
>NW_008589224.1:8493-11785 GCF_000691845.1 Merops nubicus
AGCAGTGGCAGCCTGGGGCCAGCCTGGCTGGTGCTGCCCCCGGGACGCTGCGGGGCCAAGCACACTCTGCCCCTCCATGCTGCTGGTGGAACAGCCCAAGCCAGCAGTGCCCCCAGAGCTCTGGCCTCCCGTGGGTCAGGAATGGGGTCATGTCAGCGTGGGCTCCTCCCTGCACCCCCCTCCAGCCAAGCCTCAAACAAACACTGACTGCCAGGGCAGGGGAGAGGGAGGGCAGGGGAGCGAGGGGGAAATGCAGTAATATTTTTAGATGGTAGGACAAAGTCACCAAGTGTAAGCCTCCGTTGAAAACCCTGAATCACTCCCTCATTCACCCCTAGGCACGCCGCTGACCACGCTCCCCCTGCAGAGAGCAGGAGCTGCCGGTGGCAGTCACACAAACCCCTTCCAGCAGGTGCCCACAGGGCAACTCCCAGTCCCTCCCAGTCCCTCCCAGTCCCTCCCAGCACCCAGCGGTGTTCTCCTCCAGAGTGGCACCTCTGGGCTCACTGCTGTCTCCTCCAGCAAACACACCAAGGCCCTTCACTGCTGCCACCCATCAGAAGGCTGGGACAGGCCTGATGCCACACGTGGCAGCCCGACAACGGGCAGGGGCTGGGGGATGAATGTCCTCTGCAGGCACACTCTGGGTCTGGGGCTTTAACACGTCTGCTCCCTTTCACCACTTAGAGCTCACTGTGATTTTTCCTGGGACAAGCAGCTTATTTGAAGATGAAGGGGCAGATTGGGTGGAATTTTGTGTGGAATTCACGTGGAATTTCACAAAAGGGTTCAGCTTGATAAAACCAACAAAATTCACCCCACGAAAAACCCAAGTCAAAGGCTGGTTCAAACCCACTCAATGGATCTGTGTGACCGCTCCCACAGCACTCTGAAGAGATGAAACCTGTGTTCTTGGTTTCTAAGAGGGAAAACTTATCCCCCTACTGTCACCCACAGGTCAAATTGAAGCCCCAAACTGACACTTAAAATGGCAGCATTAACTTTTTAACTCCCAATCCCTGGAATGAGGATGAAATTCAAGAGACCCCTGCAGACAGCAGGTTTGGAGCACTGCTGTAAGGAGGGAAAGGAAGAAGGAAGGACACAGGAGGTGCCCAAAGACAGGGAGTAGTGAGGAAGATGGAGGAAGGAAAAAGGGAACAGAGGAAAATAGGAAAATGGCAGCATATGCATATTTTCCTACTGAGTGATACTGGTTACAAGAAATAAGCCCAGAATTAATGTTATCTGCAAAGGTCAGTTGCTGTAGATGGCAAAGTCCCATTTCTGACCATCACACAGACCTCCCACTGGCATGGCTGAGGTATTTACTCCTGCTGGATGCAATCACCTACCCTTCAGCCCATGGGCTGGCAGCAGAGCTGGAACGGGCCTTTCGTGCAGAATAAATCTGACATTCCTCCTTTCGACCTCTGTTTAACATTCTAGGAAAAACAAATTTCTTCATGAATATGTACAAAATGTGCCAAGATGAGTTCTGCCCTCAGACTGGCATTTCAGCAGGGCTGCACTGCTGTATTTCAAAGCAAAATTTGGCCTTCGACTCTAATTGCTCCCAACTCTAGAAATATCCAATTGATTTTCTTCAGACATGAACAGTTTTCTCCTTCATCACTGAGGTCTATAAAACAAGCTGAGCTCAAATTTCCTCGCGTCAGCTGTTCCAGAGTTATGAGGGCAGAGAAGCTGTAAGCAGAACAAACAGGACTGGCTGGGCTCTGCTCACGCCCACACGCCGTAACGCCGGCGGGGCTCACGCTGCTGAGCCTGCTCACAACATCCACCTCTGGGCTGGGACCAGGCCTGAGAAGTGCACTGGCAACCCCTGAGGGACTTCCTTGGGAAAACTCCAGGAGTGAGGGTGAGCCTGGAAACAGAGATGGATCTGAAGGCATAACCGTGGTTCATTTCCACAGCAGTAATTAGCAGTTCCCACGCCTCCACCATAAATGGGCTCTGTAAGAACCTACCATGCTCCTGGGTGGGACTGTGGCTTTCTTCTTTCCTAGAAGAGAGATCTGTCCTCTTGCCATCAGACAATCCCAGGCTGTGCAGGGTGCCTTTAACCTGTCTCTGCTGCCTGGCAGACAGGAGCCCTGCCACGATGACTGTGGGAAATGCCCACCGGCCTCCCTGCAGACCCTTGCTCCTTGCCTGCTGGGGCAGCCCCAGCTTTCCAGCTCACCCACAGCCCAGCCCGCAGCCAGAACGGCTCAGCAGGACCCAGTGCTGCTCCCAGAGCCTCCCGGGGCTTGATCATCACCCTGTACTTATGGCTTCTGGACGAGGGGCCCTCTCGGTGCCAGCTGCTGCAGGGATGTCGTAGCTGTCCAGCTGCTCACAACCAGCACGGGCACCCCTGCTTGTCCTCTGCAGCTTTGGCAGGAGCAAAGCAGGACTTCAGAAATCTGGGCCACTGGAAGGAAAAGCCCCAACTCCAAATGCTCATAATGGAAAGTTCATGGAGGAATCAAATTGAGAGAGTTGGGGTTGTTCAGCCTGGAGAAGGCTCCAGGGAGACCTTCTGGTGGCCTTTCAGGGGGCCTGTCAGAAAGCTGGGGACAATCTTTTTAACAGGGCCTGTTGCAACAAGACAAGAGGTGATGGTTTTAAACTAAAAAAGGGAGATTCAGATGAGAGAGAAGGAAGACATTACCCTGAGGGTGGTGAGCCCCTGGCCCAGGCTGCCCAGAGAGGTGGTCACTGCCCCATCCCTGGCACCATCCCAGGGGAGGTTGGATGGGGCTCTGAGCAACCTGCTCTGGTTGGGGCTGTCCTGCTCCGTGCAGGGGGTTGGATGAGATGAGCTTGAAAGATCTCTTCCAACCCAAACCTATGTGATTCTATGATTGTATAAATTTGAGTTTGGTGCCTAAAAATCCACCTGCTTAGCTGCATACAAGACACAGCCTGACAAGAGAAGCTGTTTTAGTTCTAGTTGTCCCTTTTTTGCTAGAAATTATTTGCACTTGAAAACCTCCTGAGCAGCCTAATTGCATGCACATCTTCAGCCACAGGCCCTGGTTATGAAACACCACGGAACTGCCCCGTTTTGGATGCCATTGCCTGGGACAGGGAAGCTCTAGTAGAGCGTGCCAACACCGAGGACATCACATGGGGCCACCATGTGAGAACACATTATTACTCTGCTGACACGCTGTCAAGGGCTGCGACTGCTCACTGCTCTAGTGAGCCATGAATGACTTCTCTGCTCCTGATCAAGCTCTCCTGGCAAACACAAATACTGAGACAGAAGTGCCCAGGTCTAGGT
>NW_008589224.1:11838-13181 GCF_000691845.1 Merops nubicus
TTATGGTGCGAGGAGGACAAGTGCTGTCAGCAGAAGACAGCAGACTCTCAAGGAGCCAGGTGCCTGCTCTGCCAGGTTCCTGGTTCTAGCCTATGGTCCTCCTGTGCCACCGGGACTCCCTGACGGGCTCAGGCTCAGCCCCATGCTCCGACAACCGGGACAGAACGAGAGGTGGAGGAGCAGGATCTGCCCTCCCACAAGGTGCCCGTGAGGCACGGAACTCGGGGGTGACAGAAACAGAGCCAAGGGTAGATCTGGACCCATCACCTTTTGGCTGTTCTGACAAATCCAGTGTAACAGTGAAGCTGTTCCTCCACAGAAACGCTCCAGGGTTCATGTGTTCAGGGGTGCTGCTCCCCGGGGTGCACCCTGCAGCTCCCAGCTGGAGCCACATCTCCCTGTGCCTGAGGGGCCGAGGCCGAGGCACAGGCACAGCAACAGGAGTGTTACCCCTCAGGCTTTCAGTGAACTCACAGCATTCCTAGATAAAAATAATGCAATAATGGTATTTATACAGCATCCACAACTCAGCATTCAGGAAAACAGGCATATTGGGTAAAATTCCAAACCCTGAAAATAATGAGGTAGTGCAACAGTAGTAACAAGGTAAAAAAAAGCAGATACCATCTTGCCCAGGGACATGATACAGGATAAGGTAGTTTGGTTTGGTTTGGTGTTTGTTTTTGTTTTGTTTGTTGTTTTTTTTTTTTTTTTCTTTATTGAAGTGAGAAAAGAAGATTGGCTAGATTTTAGAGAGGAGCAGGGGAGACAGGCAGTCAGCTACATCCCAGGAGAGAATAGGCAGGGTTTAGTTGTTCTGCACATGAAACAAGTGAGGTTCAGTGGGCAGGTGATGCTGTGTCAGAAAAAGCCAGCTGGCTTCTTAAGGACAGAGTGAAATATCTCTCTGTCTGTCTGTCTATCTACTATGCATACTATTTTATATCTATCTAATACAGAAATAAATCTAACCAGTATAATATATACACCCTAAGGTACAAGGTACAACGTTGTCACAGTAGTTCCAAAGCTTTGGTGCCAGATTTCCCTGTCGCTCTGCAGAGCCAGCCACCCTCCAGCTGACCCGGGGTGTCTGGGTGGCAGAGTGCCAGAGGGGACAGACAAAGCAGCCAGAGCTGCCACAGGAGCCACACTGGGGGAACGTTCCCCTCCACGGACACAGCGGGGAAACAGGAGGGGAGGGGGAACGTAGCAATGGCTGTAGAGCAGTAAACACCAGCATTATTTCAGCTCACCCCATGTGTTACAGCTTTCCACGTCCCTGCCCCATGTGTCTCTGTGTGCTGAGCCAGTGGCTCGCCCCACCCCGCCACCAAACAAAC
>NW_008589224.1:13212-28590 GCF_000691845.1 Merops nubicus
GCCACAAATAACGACTGACGGATCACCCCTCACGAGGGATTGGTGATTTCAACCACACTCGCCTTGATGTGATGAAATAAATGACAGCAATTTCACTAATACATGGGTTCTTTGCTCTCCCCCTCCTTTCAGACAGGGCAGAGAGGTGTCCTTTACCATTTAAAGCCATGGAGGAACACAATATGTATGATAGTCCATGACTATAATGTAGGATGCCATAAACTGTAAGTACTGCCCGGTGTGAGAGGAGGCTGATGTGAGGTATAAAGAAGGCATTTTACACATGATAGAAGCAATAAATCTAAAGTTTGCTGGAGGATTTAGATCTAACTGGAAATAAAGCCATTGCAAACACTTTTGAAGTACTGTACAGCTACATTAAGGAAGCACTCTGCTGCTGACTCAGTGTGGCAGCACAGCACTGCCAGCCAAGAGCTGACCCTGCCAGGCAGTTTGCTGCCTCAGACTGATGAGGAGCAACGCATGGCACAAGCAATGTATGGCATGGGCAATGTTTCTGTGCTCCCCACAACATCAGATTCAATAGCAAAGAATTGCTGGGTGATGTCCACTCGATAAAGAAGAGTTTTATCACAGCCCTCTTCCTTCCCTGTGCTCTGCTTGCCTTGTTCAGGATGCCAAGCTGTGACCAAGACATTGGAGAAAAGCAGCCAGGAGCAAGTTTCCATGAGTCTAAGTCAAGGTCAGGCTGGACAGGGCTCTGAGCACCCTGCTCTAGCTGCAGATGTCCCTGCTCCCTGCAGGGGGGTTGGGCTGGATGACTTTGCAAGGTCCCTTCCCCCTCAAACCAGGCTTGATTCTGTAAGTCCAGTACCAACACGTAGGAACCAAGAGCCCTTGCTCCAAGGGACTCAGAGCAACACCACTAGAGTCAGCCTGTGCAAGCCCTGGAGAAGCAGGAGGAGCTGGAGACTCCTGCAGAGCAGTCCCACCCTGCCTGCAGGCACACAGAGGAGGAGGCCCTTGGTGACACCTCTACGAGAAGGTTACTTTGGGGAAGGAAACAGCCAGGCAGGAGGACAGCAGAGGTCCTTTCAGGTCTGGGAATACTAACAAATTCTTAGAATAATGTGGATGACTCCAGGTTAGAAAAGACTCAAGTTTGTTCAAGGCAACATGCAAAGGTTCAGGGTCTGATCCCAAGGTCACTGCCAACAGTGGGAGGATCTGCACCACTCTAAGGTGGCTTCGGATAAAACCCTTAGTTTAGCTCACATTTTATACAAGCACCTGGGCCCTCCTCTGTCCCCAGAGAATGGTGGTGGCACTGCACGGCTCTCACGCCTTGGCAAGAGGATGAAATTGTGCTGGGAACTCAGAGCTGCCCCAGCAGGAGGACAGCTCTGCCCTTCAGCAGGGCTGGAAGCTCAGCCAGCCACTGCTGCTCTGCCCCCAGCTGCCGTGGCTCTGCTCTGCCCTAGGGAGGAGGCCCCACCTCTCGGTGACACGGCAGCTCCCCTTCTGTGCTGGCTCCGACGTCAGGCCCTGCCACACCAGACCTGCTTGATCCTCACCCCCTCGTTCACCTTCCAGCACTCCCGTTGCTCTGGGGGTCCCCTGTCCTCACCGTCCCACAGAGCAGCAGACGGGACCCCGCGGGGGCAGCAGCTGCTCCTGATGTTTGACATCACTACCATTACTGCCCTTCACCACAGACACTTCTTTTGCCTGATGAATGCTGGCTACTCTCTTTCCTTTCTGCCACTTCGCTTAAGTGACATTTCCCCTCAGAGAAAAACGTGGCAGCATCACGAGCAGGGACGCAGAGCTCTGTCATGTGGAGAGACCAGGAGGCAACGTGATCATCACGTGAACCACCCCATCGCCTTTGGACCCTGGCCCACCTCCAGCACAGTGACCTGCGCCCCCAGAGGCTGCCGAAATGTCAGGCAGTGTCCTGGCTGCACGGGGCTCCCCGGGGCTGCTCAGCAAAGCCCTGGGCAGGCCCAGGCCCCCTCGGTGGCGTGTGCAGGGTGAGCACTGCTCAGCCCCCTCCTGGAATCCACTGGAGGATCCTCCAGGGACGAGCAGGGCCCAGGGATACCACTCACCACCTTCTACAGCAAGAATGAGGTACAATAGATCAAAACACTAAGTGGCATCTGGCCTCACCCTGCCTTGTCTTGTGGGATTGCTTTAAGACCTTCTTCTGAAATGGAGGCACCCCGGGAGCCTGGTGTGCCTTGCCCTGGGTGAATCAAGGACTGAGTTCACAGCCATACAGACATTGGGGCCCAAGCAGCACAGGCTCCCAGCAGGGCCCTGGCCACTGGTGAGGTTCTGGCACCCCTCTGCAGTCCACTGGGACACGGCCACTCGGTCTGAACCTCATCTTCCAGCACTGGGCTGCCACTTCTCCTCCCTTCCTGGTGCTGTCACACAGGAGCTGGGCCGGAGCCCAATCCCAGGCACAGTGCAGCAAATCCAGAGTCAGGACTTCCCTTTCAGTGGCTTCTCAGGCCTGGCAGCAGTGTGGCCACGGCCAGCCCTGCCCTGCTAGCACAGGAAGGTTCATCTCCTACCCAGTCTAGCTTTTGTCTTCTCCCTAATCCATCAGCCAAGTTACAAAGCTGAATTTCCATGGCAACAGACTGGGAGGTCAGAGAGAAAGTATGAGGCAGGATCAAGCATCTGAAGCAGAATTGGGAAAGGGAAAGAACAAAATTACTTAAAAAAATGAAGTCATAACAGAGGGAAAAACAAACAAGAAAAAAAAAGGAGACAGGTCAGATAATGTGCTCCTGGTCTGGACAGTCTCCTCAGGCTCTGCTGAAGCTGGTGCTGGTGAAGAGCTGCCTGTCGTACACACAGAAACCCAGGTGGTCTCTGGGTCCTGTGAGGTCAACAGCAACCCAGGCAGGAGCAAGATACGGTCATGGAAGGAACTGCAGGGGAATTCCCAGCCCTCAGGAATGTTCCACAGCATCTGCCTCTTGCTCAGTGAGACCCCACTGCACCTTGTCACAGGCCTCTGGTGACAGAAGGTTGCCACCTCCACAGGTGGTGGGACACAGAGATCTTAAACATCATCTTCTAAACAGGGAACATTCTGACCCATTTTCCCTTGAATTACTTTCTCAGGGGTGTGGTGACTGCAGCCTAAAGCCATGTTTAATTAGCAGTCGATGGGTTGCTCCCTGGCACAGCCCTAACCCAGGCTCCACCCCAGGACCAGTGGGACCAGCCTCCAGCACACCCATGCCATGGGGTCAGCGGGACGAGCCCAGGGACGGGCAGCACAACTTCAGAACCTTCTGAGAAATCCAACAAAGGACGTTGTGAGAGCCCCTTGTCAGAGGAAAGCCACAGGCTTGGTGCCTGCACCCAGGGAGCGGCGGTTCCCCCACCTCCCCTGGCAGGGCTCCCTGTCCTCCTCCCCACGCAGCCGCCACGCGCCGCCCACCAGAGGAGACCAGAGCCTCTGGGGTCTCTGGGCCCCCCACAGGGGATTCTTCTCCCTTATTCAGGAAAAATACAGGAGACAAGTGGTATGGTACCCCCAAAACCTCCTGGTGATGTCTGGAGGGGAGGGCGCAGACATGGAGAGAAACCTCTAGTGCCTGTCTGGGCTCTACAATGTGCACGGGCCTTTGTGACTTCAATTGCCTCTTTTTTCCACTGCATGATCTGAGAGCACATTTGAGTCAATCTGAATATCAAAGAAATTCAGAAAGGCAGTGGGGCAAGGAGCAGGGCAGAGACTGATGGGCAGATAAGAGCCCAGGGAGGCGGTACAGAGATGGCACTGCAGATAGCCCAGACTAGAAGATGAAAAGAGGTGACACGCCTGGCCAGCAGCAGAACGGCTCAGCCTAAACACCCTTATTTCCTCCCGCTTAATTTTCTCAAACAGACATTTCACGGCCTGTCCATAGGCTACACAAACTCTCTTTGAGATAAAGGCTTTCTGACACAGGGTGACAGAAGAGCTGTGACGCAGCTTTGCACCAAAGCACTGTGGGGCAACCCCTGCTGTGAGACAGTTCCTGCAGACCACGAACAAATCCAGAGCTCCACCTGGCATCCCAGGGGTGTGCAGGTAGTGTGCTTGGCCACACAGAAGCATACACAAACCCTATCAGATTTAGTGATGCTCTGCAACCCTGAACCCAGAAGAGAAAAGTACGTGTGCATGGTGGGACAGAGCAGAACTATGAAGTGCTCCAGCCCCTTCATGCTGTGGGGCTGTTGGTGGCTCCAGGAGGTGGAACATACCCAGTGCCATGAAAAAGAGCAGGGAGGGAGAGTATGTCCACAACCTCTTTGCAAAAGGACCACACAGAAGAGCCAGTCATACCTTAAAGACCAAACCACCACTGCTTTTATTATTGCTGCCTTTTCCCAGTAAAACACTCCCTGTCCACAATGCCAGGGAGAGCCTAGGAGGGATGAAGAGAGCACAGCAGCTCCATGGCACGCTCCCCACCACTCTGACTGTACAGAAATCCCTCCCTGGGGCACAAACCCACCCCACACAGCTGAGCAGAGCCAGAGCCCCTCTGCAGTCAGGGATGACAGTGCTGTCACCAGGAGGACGCCTGTCTGGGAGCTGCGCTGCCAACGGCTTGAAGGGAGTAGCAGACACTTGCTGCTGTAAAATTCTGTGCATCCATATCTTGTGTCTCAGTGTATAAATATATATGTGCACACACGTGTACATACAGACACACAAACCTATAATTAGTATTTCCACGCTCTTAGTTCTTATACTGCCCTACAATGTAATTAGCATTATCATTCTATTAATTAATTTTCCTGCTGTCTTGAATTTAAAGATAGCACATATGGTGGCTCGTGTTACTGGAGTACAAAATAACCAGTCTTTGTTTAACTCAGAGCTAAGACTCCTCTCCCTTTTCCCCATATGCTGTTCTGAGGGTTAGCTCTGCCATGATTTCCTTTCCCCCCTGTTGATAGTGAAATATTCTTCCTTCTGGTTCTCCTTTCATTGCTCCTACTGGTTCCACACATATTCTTCACGTGGTAATGGGCACTTACTGTTTTTATGCTTTGCACCTTTTCATACATCTATAAATTTGCTCTCATACCAGTCAATCAAAATTGCATTTTGATTAAAAAAAAAAGACATAACAATGGCACTTCTCCCACCCAGCTTTCAGAGTGGTTTTGCAGTAAGTCAGTTAACGAAATCTTGACTTATCTGCAGTTTCCAGGTTGGATTATAGCTGCATCTGGGGGCCTTTTTCTGCCTCTCTGTTTTGTTGAGTATCTCCTCCAACTTGGCAGCCACTGAAAAGTTGCACACTCTTCTCACAACTTGTCATCTGCCAGTTTTATTCCAGCACTGCACTTGGCTACCTTTTGAGGCTTAAAATTAATGTGTTATTATTGTTTCTGAAGACCCTTCAGACTTTGACTCCTACCTATTGGAGACATTTTGATTTCTGTTTATGTACTTGCTCATAATTTGGGTTCTGTTTCCAATCTGTCACTTGCTAAACCATCTGTGCCATCTGGAATGTGCCTGGCCCCAGTTTGGTGGAATTCTCTTCTATATGAAATTCATGAGATTCAGCCTGCAGATGCTTTCGCTGCTTCTCTGACAAATTCCCTCAATTTGGCAGCTTTGAGGTTTGCACTTCTGTCAGTTCCTAGCACTGCACCTTCTTCTTGTTAGTAGGCTATACATGTGTGTGGGTATATGAAACGTGCACACTTGTGAAACACAAGGAGCCTTCCTGTTCCAACAGCTTTGACATAGACGTGAACACAAAAGATTTGGGTACCTAAGATCCCGATGGGCCATTTCTCCTCCAGTACAGCATAAAATCACAGGTACCTGAGAGTGCAGGTGTAAGGTAACTGAAGCTCAGAGGGCAATCCCTCCCCAGCAGAAGTCATTTGGACAAAAGGAGAAAACCCAGGCAATGAAAAACTCCTGAGTCCACCCCGCTGGGCTTACCTGTTTTCTCTGTCACTCCCCCAGAGCTGCCATGGCTCAATCCACTTCACATTATGGCATTAAAGAAAAGTTCTGATGGTAGGCATCTAGTCTGCTAGAGGGTCATCAGAAAGCACTCAAAGTGAGCGGGTGGTCAGGGAGAAACCCAACCACACCAGGCTGTGCCTGAGAGGACACCTCTCCCAGCGACCACCACAAGTCACGTCCTTACAGCCACCAGCACTGCCACGTGCTCTGGGCAGCCCCCGCAGCTCCTGGGATAAACCCTGTAATGGGACCACAGCAAACAGAGAAGGGGCAGGTAAGGGGGTGTTGCTGGTTATGTTTGTCTCCTCAGCACAGTGAGTCGTGGAGCTCTGCTGGGCATAACTAACAGCAGCCAACTGCTGTGGCCTGGAGCTCCCCGTAAGGTCCCTGACACAGCCTGTGGGGGTGCACTGTATCTCCACACCCCACCTCCACTGCCCTCCAGATGTGCTGTTTCTGTGCTTACAGTTGTGCTTCCTAACGATGAAAGGCACAGAGAAGCTGTGTGAGGTTAAAAGGTGCTCCCTGAATGTATACTTGCTGATGGCAGTGCTGTAGGAGGCTCCCTGGGCAGGCCCAGCGTGCCGGGGGGGTTGGTGCTAACGGCAGCACCCCAGTGGGAGGTGACATGTGCTTCATCACAGTGCTGCTCGCCTGCTCCTGCAGCACCCCTCACTGAAACACCCCCGTGCTGCACTCCACTACCCTGCAGTCTGTCACAGGGCTTGGCTGCTGGTCACTTCCACAGCTTCAGAGCTGCAGACGAGCCCCTCCGAGGGCATCCACCCTCCCCCTGCCACCGCACGGCTGCTCAGTGTGCCAGGTTGTGTTCCTCCAGCTCAGAAACACTCTGCCCAGAGCTCCTGGGATAATCCAAGAGAACAGAAAACCCATTGATCCTGTGCACCACAGGACACCAGAAGAGGGGCTGCAGCATATCATCCCTGCAAAGCTGTATGGGTCAGGAGTGTAGACAGGAGATGGTGTTCAGTGGATTCAGCTCTCGGCCTCTGAATAATGCAACCTGTACACTGGAAACGTCTTTTAAGAATTACTTTTTCTCCTTCATTGTCCTCAATTAAGTGTTGCTGTAATTCAGAACCAAAGCTGGTATTTCTCCTGCTCACAGGACTCTAGTGTGGTGACAGCTGTGACACTGCATGTGCTGGAACCTCTTAATCCTCACAACAATTTTTATGATTCCCTTCAAATAACAGATCTCCCTTGTGTACTCGTATTTGCAGTTTTGATTGTAGGCAATTAATTGCTATTACCACAAAAACACTTCTGAAACTCTTTTATAATAAGCTTATTTATCTAGTCTCATCTGTGATGAGTTTTATTTATCTGGTCATTAGCCTGTGACGAAAGCGACACCTCTAATGGCTCTGTCAGAAACCTTCTACTGGCAACACACCCAGCTCTGCTCTGAGGGTTAATCTTTTATTACCTTACAGCTCATGTAAAAGCTGGCATGCAACTGTTTGGTAGGTTTTCTCAATTTTAATCTTCTGATTATTTCTTAAGAAATAGCTAGAGGTAGGTCCTGCAAAAGGTCTGGAGGCTTTACTGTGGTTGCGTGGTTTCCTAGGCATGAACTGGGAACACAAAATCCTTTTCTCTCCTTTCCAGCCAATGCAATCAACATCTTAGGAAAACATTTAGTCTTTACTGAGACAGAGTATTTCTTGAATGAATTGCAAAAATCAGTTCAGAGGGATGTGTACATCAGTGGCTTCCAGGAGCTCGTGGTGGCCACCAATGCTTCCTGTCACACCTCTGGCAGGAAGGAACTGATCTGAATTCACAGGGTACTTCTGAAAGAAAAGAGACCCACTCAGCTGCAGGAAAAGACTCTTCTGACCCCTGGGAGAGCTGATGGGAACCATTTACAGTCTGACCGACTCGCCTCCGCACTGAAACACCCAATACAAGTGGTTCTGTCCTGGTGAGATGAACATTCCGACGCCTGTTGCCCCTGCCAATGTGTGTTCTTCATGGTGACTCCATCCTGGGCTGCCAGTTCTGAGTGCTGGCTGGGACTGGGAGTGGCTGAACCACAGATCTCTGCTGGGGGCCTGCCAGGAGTGTAAATTTAAAAGGAGCACTTGGTTTTGTGGCCTTGGCAGTTGCTGCAAGAATAAAATATTTTTGCTTGTTCACTGAATACGAATCTTAGGTAACAGCTGCAGGTACTGCAGGAGGAATCCAAAACAACACTAACTTTTAACTATGTAAAACATTACAGAAACCCAAGGAAAACAATGTCACCTAAGGGGATATGCCAAGGAGTGAAAAAGAATGCCAGTTCCTGAGGAATTTGCTGTGCCATCGCTGCAGTGACACGATATTCCATGTCCTACAAGAACCTCCAAGAAAGAATGTGGGGTGTGTGGCTCTTCTAATCCTCACCAATCTGGAATTATCTCGATTACCAAGAAGAGACATCATTAGAAAGGAATGATTGTGTAACCACCTTCTCAGTGTCACCGTCACTACACTGGCAACTTAATTAAAGCTGCTCTGCACTTCGTTATCATTAGTTTGTATCAATAAGAACAACACAGTTTTTTTAAAATTCTCAGACCACACTTATCAAAATGTATCTCAGTGCCAGTATTTAGCAGTGAGATCCACTAACAGATTTTATCATTCTGGAAGGTATGTGGCTATCTCAAAAGAAACCTGAATATCTCAAAAGAAAACCCTCATCTTAATATGGGCTCTTCTTGTGAGCATATAAATGGAGTTGACTAGAAATAATCATATTTACTGCAAAGAGCCTGACCCTGGGTGCATGAGCATCGTGTTCATTACATAATACTCCACATTTTCTGTCCTATGCTTTGCTGTCTGACATAGAAAGTTAAAAGGGATGTGAGGGAATCAGAAAATAAGCAGAAGGTAAAACAATAATTTTAAATGTATTGTACCATTTTTTGCCAGCAGGAGCCTACTCTGACCCTGGTCTCACGTGTTGAGGTGTAAATCCAGAGCAGTTGCCATGGTGCCTGTGGCTCAGGAGCCAGGGCCTGACCCACAAGGGGCTGATGCTGCTCTCCTTCCCAGGCTGAAAACTCAGGGACCTGCTGCAGTGATTCCTGCCACATTTTGTGACTTTCTGCAAACATGGAAGCAGCCCCATTGAAAAGCTCCGCTTCATTTTTTAATAAAAATATGTTTCTATCCCATGGGAGCCTTTAATGCTTCAATATTGAAAGGCAGCTAAAGAAACCCCCAGTGCATTTTCTAATCTCCTATTATTTAAGGCAGTCTCGGGATTTCTCGGAGCCTGACTGATGATTTGCAAGCCCTGAGCACTGCAGTGGCTGCAGCTGGGGAGGTGACACCCACTCATTCACTAGCTGCAACCACTGCTCCCCTGCTCCTCTCTGAGCCCCGACACGCGGCTTTAGGGGAGCAGAGCCCGTGCCCACGCTGTGCTGGGCAGAGGAGGGGGACCCCGGAGGGAAAGCCCCCCAGGGGGTTCAGCTGTCTCACCAGCACCACGGGCTGTGGAGAACGTGGCTGCAGCACACTCGGCCGCTGCTCCCAAGGCCAGAGCCTGTGAGGAGCACAGCCGGGGGCTCAGCCCTGGCCTGCAGGGTGCTGCTGCCTCGCAGCTCTGGGACGGTGACAGCCACCTCTGCTGGCGCAGGCACAGCAAGCTGAGGGTGGTCCTGGCACCCCTGCAACGTGGGAGGGTGGCATCCAAAAGGGCCAGCCGTGGGCTTGGCCCGTGCCTGTGGGCTGCCAAACGCCTCAGTCACCGGGGAGCAACGACAGCTGAGGTTTGTTGAAGAGGAAGCACCAGGAGAGAGGGAAGGTTTGCCACAAAAATAAACATCTGGGAGACCGGTCCTCTGTTTTGGCTTGTTTCCTTATGGAATTCTTATCAAAATGTGTTTTTCTGCTGCTGCATTTCAGACTTTTGTTCTTTTTGGGAGCAGTGTGTGTTGTCTCCCAGCTGCACTGTTTGTGTTCTCCTCACCTTGCACACCAGCTGCATGGCAACACGCTGCAGGTTGCCAATAAACACAACTGGAAGCCAATGAGACAAGAGCATCTTTGAAGTCTGAGGCTCCAGGGTCTTCTTGGGATGAACACACCACACCAGATTAAAAGCTTGCTGTATATCCAGACCCTGGTGATAACATGGACACTCCACACAACACAAATGCCAGACCAGAATGGTCACCTTGTGAAGCAGGAACCTCAAGGTGGCTTAGCTCTTAGAGCCGGATGAAGAGCACATCAGGATCATCTGATTTACATACCCTCTGAGAGCAGCATTCCTAGGGAGAGCTTCCAAAACCATGAGGTTGCTGTTGAAGTGCTGTCTGGTTTGTTTGACTGCACAGTTTATCTGTACGGTCACCTCTTCACCTCACGTGCTTATCTGGATCTCCATGTCAGACCTGCTCCTCCCCAGCTGTCCCTCTGTCCCCCAGGTGAAGCCCCATGAAAACATGGTGTTAGACACACGTTGGCTTTGCCCTCAGCTGGACATCTCACTGTGCTGGCTACCAACACTGGCCTGTTGCAGAGTGGTGACTGCCTTCGTTACATTCATCCATGCTTAGTGAAGGAAGTAAATAAATGAACAAACATCTTCCCTCAGAACATACCTCAGCACCCCAAAACAATGGTGGATTAATCACAGACTGGTTCTGGACAATTAATTGTTTATTGCAAAGGCAATTACTGCTCTTGAAGTGTCACACATCTTCCTAGTGCCACAAGCAAGATGACTGGATACGGTGAAGACACATTGTTCTGCCAAGGGACTGCAGCCACTGATAAATGCCCCTGGCTGTGGAAGGATGGCCATGGGATGGGACCTGCCCTGGTGGCACTGGGACTGGAACTGCAGGAAGCCATGCTGTGATGACTGCAGTCAGTGGCATGAAGCCAACGAGGCTCCAACCAGGCTGTCTGCTCCGTGGGACAGTGGGGCTGGTGAAAGCTTTGCTCTACAAAAAGGACAGTCAGCTCATGACCCAGAGGCCATGAGCCACGGGCTGTTTCTCCCCTCCTCTGGAGGGAACTCCAAACAAGACAGCACAACTGCAGACATTCAGAGTAACCTGGCTCACAGCAGAACTGCAGCTCTGAGCTGAGAGGTTCTACTTTGGCTTTGTTTCCTCCAAATTTCACTAACATCGCCCAACCTTAGGAAGCAAAGTTCTTCACTTTCTTTCACCCTAAGTAATTCCCAAATCAGCACGTGAGGTGAAACCATGCTCATGGTCACCATGGCAAATCAAATGCAGCAATGGCAAAGAGCAATAGGACAGGTCACCCTTCCACGTTTCCTCTGGCTCCATGTATGCTCCTCAGACACCTTCTCCCTCTGCTCATCACGGTTTTGCCCTTTCCCAGTATCTCCCCAGTACGGACTGGGGGGTCTGAGGCTCATGCCTGGCACACAGTGGGCCTATCTCAGCTAACCCAAGGCCCTGGGCATACAAGCTTTTTTCATGTAAACCATTTTGTCTCTTCCCTGCACTAATTCCTGGGGGCTGTGGAGACGCAGCGCTCAGTGTGGCTGGTTAATTTTTATTAATGGGATCTCTCCTTCTCCTTTATTGGTTACATATGGGCGTGCAGCTGATTAGCCAAGGGAAAAGTAAAGTTACACATCATTTGTCTTCCCTTACATTGCCATTGATCAATCCCTTCAACGTGATCCATTTCCCATTAATTTTCTCTGTGCAGCACACCTTATTTCTGGAGCCGTAGTTAGCGGATTGATTTGCTGCCCTTAACCAGCAGCCTCCAATCCCATCCCCAGCCTGGCAGGGGGATAACCCAGCACACTCACCATTTCACCTCTGCCACCAGCACCTCACACCCAGGAGCTGTTCCATTGGGTGTGCTTTGCTGATGGAGTTTGCCTCCTGGAAGATCTTCAGCAGAGCATCGCAGAAGAGCGTTTGAGTGAATTAGGAGATAATCTGTTAATTCATCAGATCGTTCAGTCATGATGCACACAAGTGACAGAGTAAGAAACATCACTGTTTTTCTATTAATGGTTTCATATAATGCTGCTTTCCCTCCTGAGAGTTGATTAAAATGTAATTTAAATTGCTCCCGTCTTAGAGCTTCATTGTCTATTATCTTAACTGAGCCAGAAACTCCCTATTGAGAGGATGTTCAAGAGCAGAACATTAAACAATCTCCCCCTTTTATTTCATTGCAGAAAACCCCTCCATCTTCCTCAGCTGCTCGTGCTCCATATGGGAAGATGTTCCATATGGGATGATGAAGGCACCTGGAAGAGGCGAGCCAGCCCCTAACTGGTCAGCATGGCTTTTTCTTTACTTGGCAAAAGCCATCAGCAGCTCCTGTCACTGGCGTTTCCAGCGGTCCAAGAATGCAACACAACAGAATATGATCTATTGCTGTCGTTGTCATTCTTTTGCCTAAATTAAATAATCTCAGTTGGCATTCCTTAACGTCAAACAGGAACAGGCTTTACTGCCATACATCATTGCAAAAAATGAGTCAGGACTTTTTGGCTCACTACTGTTTAATCAATGGAAACTATTTCTAAAAAATGCACTGTGTTCAAATCATTGATTTGGAAGGGAGAACTATTTGCCATACACTCTGATTTATGTTTAAAGACTCCTTTTTTTCATCTTCCTACTGAAATGAAGAATTATTTGGCAACTAAAACCATTCCTCAAGCAGAATGAGTGAAAGTAACACTTATTTTCTTCATTATCTCAGTGCAAGCTCCCCATACAAGAGACAAAAATCATTCCATTGAGCTCTTACTACACACTAATCCAAGATCAAAGTCGATCACAACACCACAATAGAGAAGAGCAAACAGGATTCCATGACACAAGTCAGGGACGTTTGTTATCTGTCCATTTCTCTTTATTCCTTGATTCTGAAATGACGCCAGAAATGTTTGTTCATCTTTCACACGGGGTCCTAGCATAGCACAGTCCCAGAGAACCCTGGCACCCTAAGCCACCTCAAGGAGTAATTCAATTTTCTGCCACAGAGCCTTGATGTTCTTTTCCAACATCTAACATCTTTGATTTTCCTCAGTGTTAGAGGGCTCCACAGAACAGCCACACAAAATCTCATCTCATTTCTACCCCCTTTATACCGTTAGCCCTTTTTCATTTGCACGACAGCTAGACAGCATGAAAAACTGTACACATTTCTTTCACAAGTTCTGTGAAATCCTTCAAACGCAGAGAGTCAGGAACCTCGAATCTCAAATCTGACTGAGGGACTTGTCCTTGCTCCCTGGAGAACAGCACAGAAACATTGAATAAAGCTGTGCCTACTCTAGTTCAGTAAGTCAGGAAGGTCCCCAGGTCCTGGGCTGCAGTTGTCCACGTTATCCCAAGGCCAAAGGGCTCACAGGCGCAGGGCTGGCGCTGCACGTCCTGGGGCTACCAAGCTGCTGCTGAGGGCAGTGGGGACCCCACCACCCTCTTCACAGGCTGGGAGGGTTTTCCAGCACAGCTCAGCAGCTCACTGCTCCGTGCCAGCTGGCACCAGCTCTCAAGACTGTCTCAGGGGTGCTTAATTTCCTTGTGCAGACCCCAGCATAAACAGTTTGGAGTATGAGTGAGAGACAAGGAATAAGATGAAGACCACTGGAGCCATTCCAGAGGTGCAGCATTACACGCATGGAGCAAGGCTCAGGACAGCAGGACCTGCCTGAGCAACCCACTTCAACCATGCTTGTTTACTGACATCACACCAAACCAACTGCCAGCTGAACGCTGTTGTACACTACTGAAACCCAGTGGCATGGGAAGTGTTTCAGGGCAGCATTTGTGCCCCACACTCGAGAAGTGTCTCCCGATTAAGAGGGGATGCTGTGATCCCAACAGTGTCATCAAATGCATCCAAAGAACTTTTTTGGAGAAGTCCCTGCTGAGCTGTAAGCCATCAAGTACGAAAGAAAGCTCAGAGAGCAACGATGGGTAATTGCAGAGCCAAAGCAGTGAAACACATCTGTATAGAGTAGAGTTGTGTTTATGGTTGACAGCACTAGTAGAAATCTCTGAAGTAGATTACGTAGAAATACACAATCAGACAGATAAATTATCTCGTTTGGCATAGTACTAAATCTAAACTGTGGGTTAAAACAGAGAGATTAAAAAAATCAGAATTGCTGCAAGGGAGGTTGAAAGACAATTCTTCCCTGCTCCTTCAAGACCCATTGTTCAGCATTTCTACTTTCATGTCTGAGTTTGAAACCATTTGCCTTGAACCTCTGTACTGTACACTCAAAGCAGGATTTTATTCAATTATTTCAAGCATTTACCAAGTTAGCCTAACTGCATTTCCTATTGCAGGCAAAAGAATTTGAAGGACTGTAGTGAGAGGGATTTTGAAATGTTGTAATTTGGTTCTTCTGACCAAGTCTTCTGGAGTAATTGCACCTGACAACGGGACTCGAAACCTGATGGTGCATGAAACCCCAGAAATAAGCACATTACATAAGTAAGTCATGAGCTAAATAAATAAGTTTTTCTCACTTTCTGGTAATTTTGATTTTAACAGGGGCAGGATGACTTTTGAATTAGGTATCTAGTGTCAGGAAGAGCTGCACATTCATTATGTCTCATGCCAGCCCAGTTCTGAAGGAAAAATTCTGATCATTTTGCCTTGCATGTGTACATGCAGTAAGTCTTACAGCAGCTATGGTTTTGCTACACAGCAAGAATGGGTTTGGTGTGGTTGTGAAGCTTGGGACTGTGACTGGTTTGGGGTCACCCACCTCACCCAGAAGCGGTGACTAAGAGTGGAGATCCTGCACAGCCCAGCCTGGCTCTGACTGGGAACCTGCCAGCAGTAAACTCTGTAATTTCTCAACATTTTCCCATCCAAATATCTCAGCAGAGCTGGTGCCTCTTCATGTACAAGACGTGGGATGAAAAGCTACCTGGAAGCTGACAGCATCAGGCTTAACACACGTTGCTGTATGCATGAGTTTCAACCTGCTCAGCACGGTTCTGGGCGTGCAGCTCTCACTGAGCCCCCACGGGCTGCACAGGATGAAACCACCCTGAGCTGCTTGAAACAATATCCCCCTGGGTCTGAAGCAAAACCTCACTGCTTAAGCGTTGATTATTATTTTTTCTCCACGGAGATTAATTAGGGTCTTTAAGGAGCACAAGAGAAAAGAAGGAGGACGTGCTTCTGAGGTTAATTTTTCCATGTACGTGTGACCAGTCTTTGGTCATGGCTGAGCAGCCCGGTGAAGAGCAGCCAGTAGACACAGTCCCTGTGGCAGTCGATCCCAGTAAGAGTGCTGGTTAGCTGAGTGAGGTGGGAGTGAGGAACTGCCATCACACTCCCACCAAGGGACACAGCCCGCTGCACGAAAACCCCCAGAAACCAGCGCCAGGCAGCCAGACACCAAAGCA
>NW_008589224.1:28621-64742 GCF_000691845.1 Merops nubicus
ACACAGTTACACTATAACAGAAATATATTCAGGGAGCCCCAAACTATCCCTTGTTACCTGCAGAACTACTTCTTCAAGTCCACTGGCTAAAGCAAAGTGAAAGAACAAACCAAACTCTTCCTCTGCTGCAGTATAAAAGGAGCCAGATCTGACCGACAGCACTCCCCAGCCATAACAACCATCCTGTTTGAGTCCATCTGAGCTTCTCCCTACAGAATTATGCTCTAGGACTGTAAATCAGTGCTGGAAAAACAAAATTTAAGCAAAACTGCAGGTTAGAAATCAGGATCTAACTAACCCTTTTTCCTCCCATGGGGCTGATTTGCATAAGGCTGATTTAAAATTCAGAATAATACATGAACTGCTTGAACAGTTTAAAGGTTTATAAAATACCCTAATGCTCTCCGCACCCAGACAGCTAATTTAGAGTTTTGCTGTGGATTAACTCGTGAGCAGTCCAGACTCATCTTTCTGTTAACCCATCTCAATTAGCCAGATCCTGAGCACCGCAGGAGGGGCGAGCTCCAGCTCAGACACACTCCTTTGGCTGTGGAGGCTGAGGTGCCCAGATTACTGCTCTCTTTTGTGACCGAGCCATTCTAAATGGCTCCACTAATCTGATCCGTGGGTTAGACGAGGAGGAAAAAACCCTTCAGCCACATCAGCCTGAGAACTAGACATGGTGATCTATGCTAATTGATGTGAGACACACTCTGCCTTAATGCAAATGATCGTGCCATGGGAAGGCTGCCCAGGGCAGTGGTGGAGTCCCCACCCCTGGAGGGGTTTCCAAGCCGTAGAGATGTGGTGTGAGGGACACGGGGCAGTGGGGACCTGGCAGTGCTGGGGGTTGGTTGGACTTGATGATCTTCAAGGTCTTTGACCTTTAAACGCTTCCATGATTCTATGGGACAGTTAAGCAATGAGAAAGCCCTCCAAGTACCCAGCAGAGGGGACTAAGCAATAAAATCCTGTTGGAATGTGATGCCTGCTTACAGGGGCATCCAATTCATCATCCCCTGTGCACCTGAGGGAACACTGACTGTTGTCCCAGCAGAATATGCAGTAATTTGTTGAGTAATAATTACAGCTCCCCAACAGGACACAGCAGGAACACTGTTCATCCATCAGTGTGCTGCTGCTTGTACAGGACCACAGGACAAACTGTCTTGGGCAGAGAAGAAAAGACTCAGGGACAAAAGCTCCAAAGCTTGCTCCAGTGCTCTGATACTGACCCCAAGACCTAGAGCAGAGCTACTTTCACCCATGTAAAAGACCCATGATGTACCAATAAGTATTTTGATATGGGCCGACCAGGACCCAGTGCTGAATGGATCATTATTTGGAGCCAACTTTGCCATGTCACCTGATGACACAGCATGGCCTGGAGGAAGAATATGCAGCTGGCAGCTGTTAACAGCTGGTGAAGCAGAGATCAGTGCCCAGAAGCACTCCAAATTCTTGACATAATCAAAACTTACAACAGTCACCACAAATAACAAACAAAAAGTTGTTGTGTGGGGTTTGCTATGAAGAACTGCTTGGGGTTTTTTTGGTGGTTTTGGAAGAAGCCAAGGTGACACTGCGTGAGGAACACCTGGCCCCAGGGCAGACCTTCCAGCTCAGCACTGAGAATGGCAAGGAGCAGGGTGGCTGCTGGAGGCCCCTGGCTCCACACCAGCCCGAGCTGAGAGCAGAAGCTCAGCACAGCACCTGCTGTGAGGTCCTGCTCCTGACCTCACCTGTGTGCAACCAGCTGCCTCACAGCCTCTGGGAACCTGGGAATGCAAGGAGGGAGGGAAGCTGGGAATAGCTGTGTTCTCCCAGAGGTGAGATCTTGTTAAAGTGAGAAAAAGAGACTGTTTGGTGAGAGCAGAGAGCTGGGAAACCTGCCTGTAAAATCCAGCTAGAAAAACCCACACCCCTGTGTGTCTGCTGGAAAGCTCCTGCCACCAGCACAGGCTGGTGATGAGACTGCAAGGAGGGTCAGTGTGCAGAGCTGGGGTGCTCCAAACTGCCCCAGACAGAGCAGGGGCTCAAGCACCTACCCACAGGGTTGGGTCCTGTGACACTGAGGTCACATTCTCAGGCTTTTCCCACTATTTTTAAGGCTATAAAGTTTCTTGGCAATCTATGCTGAGCCCTCAAAGGAGAATTTCTGTGGGTAAGGGTAAATGCAGCAGGTGTGGCATCTGCTCACTGAAATGAACGATCAGGTCATCTGCAAAGAAACTGCCTGCTCAAAAATGGATGTTCTGGGATCTCTTTTGGCCAAAATCTCACGACCCTGCCCTTTGTCAGGCACCACCTGGCCCATATGCACATCCCACTAAAAACCAAGTCAGGCTGAAATGACCTGAGAGCAGAGAGCAAAATGCAGCTGGTTTGCAGCTGGTTCAGAGAGGACAACTGTGTAGCTGCCTAACGTATTGGGAATGAAGAACTGACCTGGCATGGGCCAGGGGGCATCTGCCCACACCTCCCTCCTGCTCAGGCAGCACTTGGACACAAATCTGTGCCTCAGTCCCACCAGTGCCATAGGAGGTGGAGTATACATTTTAGATATATTGCTGCAGAACAGACTTTTTGACAAGGATGAAATAAATTTGAAAAATAATAGCACAGTGCAGATGAGGCACCCCCAAACCAGCCCATTGTGCAGTTCCACCAGCAGCTGGCACTGTCTTCTCTGTCCAGAGCTCTGAAGGATTCTGTCCTAGAATACAACAGCAGAGCTTCTCCAGCCGATCCTGCCGCCTCTGCAGCAGGCACCAGAGGTGAGGGTGGTTAATGAGCTGTGCTTGTGTCCACGCCTGCCCAGCACGGCCCCCGGGGAGCGGCAGCTCTGGCAGCAGAGCCCTGCCTGCGCCGAGGGGCAGGACCACCTTCTGCAGGCAGTGCTCAAACCTCCCCCACTGTTTACACATTGCAGTTCAATTAGCTGATGGTTGTTAAAATGTCACTTCTCGGGCTTATGATGCATTTGCAGGATTATGAAGTATCATTACAACCTGTCCCCTTCTCCTCTTTAATCACACAGCCAATACTCTGCCAAACACGCTGAAGCAGGAGGGTGGACATATGAATCAGGAATAGATACAATCAGATAAAGAGTATGTGTTGAGCCCCAAAATTATCAATACCTTCTGTTTTCTGGCAGGAGAAAACGTGAGTGATGTTAAAAGTAATTAAAGTCATTAAGGTTTTTACAAGGATAAATCGAAGAGATGAAGATTTAAGGCTTAGAGAAGACAAGCATGGAGGGGATGGCCAGACAGCTCTGCACACTAATGATCAGAAAAGGGAAGTCTAACATGTCTATTTATTCTGTCTGGGAATTCAGCAGTATCCAGACATACAGAATAGCGAGATATATGAAAACTAAAAAAAAAAAAAAGAAGAAAGGGTAAGTCTAGAGTAGAAATGAAATTAATTTGGTACATGGACCCCACAGAAGGGGAGAGGAATAGGGTGGTGACTACAATTAGTCCCTGTTATTCTTGTAGAAAGAAGAATTTAACAAGACTCAAAGAAGAGCTAATCTAGTTCTACCTGGAAAAAAAAAATAAAAGACTGCACACCACTAATCCATTAAGCTATTTAGCTTAAAATGGAACAATAAACTCTTTTCTTTCAGGACAAAAGTCAGTCATGAAACAGAGTTACCTAGCAGTGGTTCCCTAGGGAACCTCCTAAATTCTCTTCTGCCTCTGCAGCAGACTGGCCATTCTCAGGAAGAGAGTATCAGATCAGACACAGCCAGCTCTAGATGTGCCAGACTGCATGAGCTGGTTTGTTCCCACAAGGTAAGAGCTGCCCCCTCATTTAATAAATAAAGAACCAAGCACAATCACCTTCTAATCATGCCGTTTTCAAAGTGTCCATTTAAACTAACAAACAGAAGCCGTGGGGAAACCACAGCTGGGATGGATGTGCTAAGCTGAAGGGTTCCAGGGCAGTGTATCAAAGATGACTGAGCTCTTTTCATTCAATACAACACAATTGTTAACGAGGAACAATCAATAAAAGCTCTTCAAATAAAACACCAGCGAGCTGCCCACCAGATAAGCAAACAACAGGACTCTGCCAGGAGGGGATGCACCTTTCTCTGTCACTGCAACAATTGCTGACACCCGGATTTACAGATTCACAAAACTGTTTTGGCTGGAAAGACCTTGAAGATCATCGAGTCCAACCCTCCCCCATCCCTGCCAGGTCCCCACTGCCCCGTGTCCCTCACACCACATCTCCACGGCTTGGAAACCCCTCCAGGGGTGGGGACTCCACCAGCCCTTTCGGGGATGAAATTTGTCCTCTGGTCCAACCTAAACCTCCCCTGGTGCAACTTGAGGCTGTTTCCTCTTGTTCCTTGGGAGCAGAGCCCGACCCCCGCTGGCTCCAGGCTCCTGTCAGGAGCTGTGCAGAGCCAGAAGGTCTCCCCTGAGCCTCCTTTGCTCCAGGCTCAGCACCCCCAGCTCCCTCAGCTGCTCCTCCCCACACTTGGGCTCTAGACCCTTCCCCAGCTTGGTTGAAAAGCTGCAGTGTACAGCTCATTGCAATTTAGACTGCAGGGACTCCTGCAAACATTGTTTCCTCATTCTCTTACAAATATTTAGCTGAAAATCTCTAGGCACTACTAGCTAAAGTAGATCCAAAATGAGTCCAGCACCAAATGTGAAACCAGTGAAAACAAGGATGAGGTGGGATTTTTTTGTGTAAGTCAAAAACCAAAACCCAATCAACTAGTCGAGTGTCCCGTAACTGCAGAGAGGTTACAGAGATTTCAAGCTTTTAAGAAAAACATTTTTCCTGAAAGAAGTCTCTCGTTTGTGAAATGGCTTCACTCCAAATCTATATGGAAAATCTGAGGTCGTGCTGCTCATACTGTCCTTCAGCTTTCTGTGAATTTGATATATTAGGCAATTTAGATTTTATTAGGCCAATACAAGCTTAAAGACTTTCTGACTCAGAAGTTCTCATTCTTTAAAATATGCAAGAATTACACATATATATATATTTTTAAGTTAGATAGACAGAATCCTTCTCTGTGCTTCTGCATTCAGGGACATTTAAGCAAAAGTCAGCAGATAAATCTCCAGCTAAAAATCCAATGACTTTACCAGCTGTCCACAGCAGGGACAGCTCATAGCTCCTCTATTATCTCCTCTGGTCTCACCAGCTAAGTAGGGTTTGGTCTAGTGAATTCTGAGATGACACACTTGTATGAAATGGCAGGGTTTGGATACTGCTGACAGCTGTATCTGTCATTTGTCTGTGGCACACTTCCCTCGCTGGCAGCCCAGAGCAGCAGTTTTAGATGCTGCTGGGGGTGCTGCTTTTTTCAGATGAGACTGAAGGCAGGACAATAAATATTATTTGCAAGGGTAAGCAAGGGATTTTCTTCCAGTTTCCATCACTGGTTATAATTAACAAGGTATCTTTGTGTGAAGTTCAGGAATTTTTCCTTCCATATCTGCCTGTGCTCTACTTGTCCCTCCAGGTGAAGATACTGTCATGACAGACAACTAACTTTTTGGAGCTGCTGCAGTGTTCCAAAGACAGGGAAAACCCTGCTGAAAGTGCACATCAGATATTAGGCAGATATCAGATTTTGGAGAGGTTCTGAATAGGCAGATTGAGGCAAGAAATCTCCCAATTCTTCCCTGTGTCTGAGGGAAGACCACTGCTTTGGAAACCTCCTCCTCGGTCTCACGAGAGGGAAATGGGTGCCGGTCACTGGAAAGGCCCTTCCCCATTTCCAGGCTGACCCACAGAATCTTCTTCTCTTACCAGTATGAAATAGAGGTAACCACAGGCTGCGTGAGAAGGAAAGAAATGGGATTCCTTGGTGCAAATGGTGCCAGAGTGAAGCCCACACACCCACCTTGGCAGACCTGCCAGTCTCCAGAGCAGGCAATTTAAAATCTCCAAGAATCAGAAATCCCTTCATGTTAGAAAAGAAGCAAAACCTGCACGTTTTGATGCTTTCAGGAAAAAGAAATCTAACTTAGCCTTGATTATTATTTAACCTGCAGGCAAAGCTGGTGAGACCCAGTAATTACAAGCCTCTGAATTATACTGCAGGTATCGATCCTCCGCGGCGTGGAACAAGAGCCAAGTGTTGACCCCACTCTTCCCTTTCACAGGACAGCTGGGGTTTGACAACAACAGAGAATCAATGGCTGGGTAAACTGCTGGGTGGGTTTTTTTTCCCCTCCAGTGATAATTCAATTTAGCAGCTATAAAGCAGAAGTTAATGCTTTGCCTGATTGTATTTGGTTTTGCAGAGACTTGCTGCCCTACTGTTCCAGAAAATAGCCCCATCTAAAATGGTCAGAGCACTTTATTCAAAACCAACAGCTCCCTCCCACCAGTCTTGAGTGGGCCTCATTGTTATAAGTCTCCTTGGGATGTTTCAGCTGAAAGCTGTATTTCTATTCCAGTTGTCATGGAGCAGCCAGTGTCTCCTGGTGGAAAGAAGAACTGGCATTACACTGTGGAAACAATGTCCCACTAACGTTTTCTTTACGACCAGTATTGACAGCTTGACTGCCACGTTGGCTGGCTGATTTCAGTGGAAATGCTCTGCTTGCTGAAGGTGGGCAGAGCTGCTACAAAACAGAGACTAAATAACTAAAAAATCAAGTTCTAAGAATATTGTGGTCTCAAGTCTGGGCTCACATCCTGCAGTCTGCTTTGGGCACACTTCAGCCTGGCTCCGTGCAGAGCAGCTTGGATGAGTGTGCTCTGGCACTGGAGGGAACAGCTCTGCCCTGTGCAGAGGGATCTGCCCACGGCTGAGCTCCTGCCCATGCCCTGGGCACAGCCCGGGACCAGGCTCCTGAGACACGCAGGAGGGGAGGGGAAGGGGCATGGATGGGGTCCAGAAGCCTGCTCCCTGCTGTAGAGCCTGCCCCTGGAGCTGCCCTGGTCACCCTGTGAGGGGACAGGGCAGGCACCCCGCCACTCACACACACAGCACGCTCAGCAGCACCCAGGCAGGCAGAGGGGATTACAGTCTGAGAGTTCAGAGCACAGAGAAAAAAAAACAACCAAATTCCACTGAATATACGACTATGAGAGGATGCAAAGAGCCGTAGGAATGCCTCATTTTTAAAGTTACAACCTATCTTCACGACTGTCTGAGATTCAAATTAAAATTGCTAGTGCTTCTAGTACAAAAAAAACCCAAAGAAATGAGAAACCAGGGCAATGCACAAGCAGCAGCTCCAGCCCTGGAAGTGCTACGTTATGACTCATTACAAAGCTGTGTTCACTCTGAATACTAATGCTGACAAATACCATCATTTCCAGACGTTCATCCTCTGATCAGCACAAGTGCAGAAGTGCTTTTTCACCAGCAGCAGGTAGCAGTAATTATTATATAAAGCTATATATTAATCTGTTATTGCAAGAGATTCCTCAGGCACACGTTTCCAGCTGCCCCTAGAGAAGGAACAAATGGGGACGTTCACTCCTAACAGTTGTTTAATCAATATCAAATGCTAGTGTCTGACGTGTCAGAAGTCCTCAAAGATGCAGTTCACTTACTGAAACCTCCGACCTTCCCTGGACAACTTCTGTGACACATGGGAACATCTGTCTGCTGCATTTAACACCACCCACACACCAACAACGTGCCAGGAGTGGAACATGTGGGTCAGTGTGAACAAAATGGAGCCCAACACCAAACCCAAAGGTAGACACAGATGAGAAAAAAAAGAAGAAATAGGAGATGGGGAAAAAAGTTTGTGTCTTTTTCTAGCTTTGTGTTACATCACTTGGGTTTCATGTCCTAGGTGGTCATAAAGGATTGGGGAGATAATAATAGACGATAAATTGTTATTCCTTAGTAACTTTTAAACTCAGAGGTGTGATTAAAGAAAGGAGTGTTATCAGGACTGGAAAATATGATGTAGGAACATCTGGAGACAATTGGCAGAGGGTAAAAATAAACTATAAGCCCTAACAGTTTTTTTTTCCTCTCCGCTTCCAGTGTCTGTGATCCTGTGCTGAGAAGCAGTTTTAAGGAGTCAGCTTTTAACAGAAGAGTATCACATTAATGGCTGTGCTTGGTCTCACAGCACCCAACACGTGAGGAGTCCGAGGTCAGGAGAGGGCCCTGCTCCTCCCCTCACCACCCGCTCAGCCTGGCACAGCCTGGCACGGGGAGCTGGGGTGCTCCCGGGTCCCCTCTGCCTCGCTCTCCACACGTGCAAGGTCTCAGTCACACCAGCAGCTCCACGCACGCACGGCATGAGCCCCCAGGCCAGGGTTTGATCCCACAGGGCTGGCCTGAGGCCTCGGTCAGCTGCTGCTCACCAGGGCACGGGAAGCAGAGGGCCAGGGCAGCTCTGAGCCTGCTCCACAGGGGATGCTCTGATCAGACTTGAAACCTTTATTCCCTCAGGAAACCCGGCCTCGGATGTGCTCCTTCCGAGGAGCCTCCGGGCACACTCAGGCTCATGCCATGGAAGTGGTGGTTCTGCTAAAGCTCACTGACTCTTAAAGGCCTTTTCATCTGAGAGTGTTGCTGAAGGCGAGCTGGCTTCAATTTAAAAAGAAAACCCACAAAACAATGACTTTAAGGCACCACATTACTCCTGGCCACCAGCTCTGCTACGTGTGCATGTGTGCACAGGACACGTGCAAGGCTGGGTGCAGGGATGGGGAAACAAAGCAGAAGATGGATGAAGTCTTCTGAGCTTAAATGAGAAGTTTAACCAAGGAAGGAAGTTAGCAGTGGAGCCAGTTACTCGGGATGAGATCTCAGCCCTGCTCTGCCAAGCTCTGGCCAAGACATCCCTCCTAGCTGGGCAGTACTCAGCACAGCAATGCCACTGGGGATGCCAGGGTCAGCAAGCTGGGCAAACGTGAGAGGCAAAAAAAGAATCCTTGCAACGAGAATGAAAATACATGAAAGACAGGGAAGCTGTCAAAAAAAAGTACAGAAGACAGTAAGAAAATCCAATGTAGCCAAAGCTGCCTGATATAAACAAAGATGATTTGAATCTGAGATTCTTAATAGGATGAAAAGGTACATCCCAGTGCAGCCTCATCTCTCCCAGGGACAGCAGGGAAGGGGTGCACACAGCCACTGCAGCCTCTGCTCTCCACACACCTCCAGCACTCTGCAATGCCACTTATTGCATTATACTTACATTCTTGGCCAGCTTCCAGTAAAGATACCAAGTGAAAAGCAGGGGCAAAGGTTTCAGTGTACATGAAAAAGGGCAAGAAATATCCCTACTTCATTGTCCTGTGCCAAGCAAAACTGTCCTACTATGAGCTCAACAGGCACGGCCATTTCACTGCAGTTCACCTGAGAAACACCAAGGCTCCCCCTCCAAACAGAAACTCGTGTAGCTCTGCTCCCCACAGAGCCCCCGTGACTGGGGTGCTGCAAATGCTGTGTCCCCAGGAGCCACGGCCCCCGCGTGAGCCCAGTGCCCATCACACACAGCAACTGCCTGCAGGACTTGCACCTCTGTACACTTCTGAGTGAAACAGAACTCAAGCAATTTACTCTCTGCTGCTTAGTTTTTCTTTTTACAATCCTGAAGAACAGAAAGAGAAATTACCAGAGGATCATTTTTTCCCAGAGGTCCCTAACCTAGACTGGTTGGTACAATGAGTGAAGGACTTGCACTGAAGTACTGAGTTGTACTCAGAGACAAGCCTTGAGAGCAGAGTTTGGATCTACCAGATCTTCCTACAAGCTTGGGGAAGCCAATTTTCACGTTGTACCAGTTTTCCAAGGATAAAATGGTGCTTTTGCTCCTCTGCCCTCTGTTCTGATGTTGAATGCATTAGGATCCAGGATGGTATTGCACCCATGTGTACAGGGGTTGAAAAACAAGCCCTTCTGCTGGGACACAAGACTACTATTATCTCCAGAAATACTAAACTACTGGAAGACCTCCTCAACTTCGTGCTCTTGTCCCTGGCACTTGAGGATGGGCAGCAGAACCTTGACAATGATGTATCTGGCTGTAGGAACTCACCCTATTCACCTTAAATAGCCCCATTTATCTCTACATATTGAATTCCAGTGACTCCTGAATGCTGAGAGAGAGATTGCTGTTCATGGGGAGAGGAAGAAGCTTCCTGAAGTTAGGGCTTCCTTAACATCCCATTACTGTGGGCAAGACCACTGACATGGAGACTCCAGGGCTCCCTGGCAGTCCATGGGGCCTGTCCTACCAAAGCTGAGCTGGTCACTACACCCTGACCCCACCATCACTTTGCTGTATCCAGCCTTTTAGCTTCTTGCCTAAGAATTCAGCCAGGAACAAAAAAAAAAAGGGAACCAGGACTGTTCCTATAAAACACTCCATTCTTTCTGCTGTGGAAGAAGAAAGCCAAGAGCTGCAAAAAAAGCCTGGATTCATTTTCTTTCCATTATACAAAATGTTCTCAGTAGAGATTAATGTCTGTTCACAGTCAGGCATTACTTCATCCAAGAAGGAAGGAGAACTACACAGCCATCACTCAAGAGAAATGAAAGCAATCTCAAATCAAATCACCACTCTCCTGCTTTGACCAACTCATCATCTGAACTAAGTCCAGTTAAGGAAAATAGGTTTTGACGTAATATCAAAATCTGGGTCCATGTTCACCACAAAATGCTACAGAAGCATTAATAATAAACTACTTTTACTTGTTTCTTGTGGCAATGAAACAATTTAGTATAAAGCAGCTCACAAACCAAAAGATGAAAGTTCAGAGAGAAATCTGGAAGCATTACCTGGAGCACCAGAGATCTGAGTTTCACTTTGGTGACACCTTTCTTGTTGTGGAGTAAATGCAGCATGTTTCATGCTCTTGCATTATGGTTCACTTGTGTGGGATATTTCCTAAACAATACTAAAAACTGACCCTTATTTCCCATGCTTCCACATTCCCACTGCACATACTGTTGCTTTGCTGGCTGACCTGTGCAGCCTCCTCTTTACCAAACCATGTTAATGACTTCTATCTCAGTTGCACAGATGATTTTTAGAGCATAGAAGTTCAAGGCTGGGTTAAAGAAAACAAAACAAAACTGTTTTGTTTGCCACACTGGGTTTTCTCCTTCCTCAAATATTCTGGATCCTCTCTTGAGCTGGACCTTCCACTCACTCACCCAGGCTAAGCAGCTGATTTAGTGACTGCCAGTGTAGACACGGACACGAGGGAATGGACAGACATTGGGTTTTGAGAGAAGCAGCTTGGGTAGCTACAAACTACCTCAACTTCACAGCATTCTCCTCACAGACTGATTAAACCTTGTCCGAATGCTAAGAAATAAAATTAAAGGAATGAAAACTGCAGGTGCTCCATCACTGCCAGCAGAGGTTTAGAGCATTGCAATCCCCACATATATTAAAACCAGCCTAAGGGTGCTTTTACCATAGTGACTCAGAACTCAGCAAAGCGCCTGTAAAAGAGAGACCCATTAATCCCCTCCATCACAAAAATTGGCTGCAGAGAGGAGCCACCACAAACATAACTCAGTTCCAAGCTGAATAAATAGCTAGAAGGCTGCTGACAGAACAGCACAGAAGCAGAGCAGTCAGGCAGACACCTCCGAGGTCTCTCCGTTGCGTCACGCCCGGGCTGCACCACGGAGCTCTCCCGTGGGGTGCACACCAGCCACCTGGGACCCAGCTCAGCCCCTGCCCCTTTGCAGGGCTGCAGCCAATGCCTCTGGGTAACTTCACTGCCTCCCCACTAACACCCTGAGAAGTTCTGCAGTATTTCTGTGAAACACATCACTGCAGTAAATCTTCTTTAGCAGGAGAGCACAGAACAGCAGGGTATGCAGCTCACTCACAGCCAGCCGTCACCTTTAGGTCTGCAGAGCACCTAAACAACAGATTCCCAGTCCTCGCTGGGGTCTGTAGAGGCTTTTGGGCTGGGAATAGGAATACTGAAATCCCCTGCCCTCGCCAGAAGGTTACTGCAACCACAAATGCCCTGGTGAGTCTCCGTGGTGACTGTCTCCGTGTTGTTTCCTTGCTGGTGCCGATGGGCATCATCTCCTGGAGGCAGCAGCCTAACGATTTCTGGCCAAAGCTATGCATCTCCCCTTCTCCTGCTTAACAATCCTACCACGTTCCCATGACAACCATCAAAACGGGGCTGCAGAAGGGGATGAAGCCACAGGACTGATGCAGTTCCTACACAAACTTGCCCTAGAGGCAGTACCTTACCAACCCACAGAGCTGGATGAACACACCACAGGGCAGGGGGCGCTTCAGGTGTGCATGGCAGACAGCCTGAAACTCTTGTGCTGAACAATGGATAAATGGATTAGGTAACCCAATAAACATAAACAAACCTTTTAGAGCACTCAAACGTGGGGCAAATTCAGCAGAATACAAGGTACCTGTCTCCCCCTGGATACACGCAGTTCCCAGTCTCTAACTCGTGCAGTTTAAGTGACAAAGCCCCGGACCTGTCACGCAAATCCATCCTCAGGAGTGGCCAGAAGCACAAGGAATGACATCAGTGAACCTCTAATGCAGCCACTGATTTTATGTATGAAAAGGGCAAACAAGGTGATTTATGTCTTCATCAAAACATTTGTCCTTCAGATCAAACCCTACAATTCACTGAAATTAATGGGGTCTTAAAACGGGAGTGTGTGTCATAAATTAATACGTTTTTTTAATCTCATATAATGACAAGTATAATACTACTGGCACCCTACCTTTCCTGCACATAAACTACTGCCTGCTGCAGTAATACTTACTGGCTTATTCAAGAAGCAACCCTAGGAATGTAAATCCCCAAAGCTCATTTACCAGTAGCTTCCACAGTACTCTGCCATAACTGAGCCCAGAACTACCAGCTGGGAATTTTCCAAACCTGAGGAGCTCTCCAGTCAGTGTCTTGTGCATTTCAGGGCATCAACGTGAAACCACTGCACCTAATAACTTTATAAAGGGAAAACTTTCTCACTGCCACATTCATGCCAGTCTCCCACTCCTGCACAGGGTTGTGTTGTAGGAAATACCTGCCCTCACAGAACAACTCTCTTTTCTTTCTTACTACGGCTCTGACACGCAGGGAAGTGCTCTGACAGAGAGCGACCTTCCTCACCCTGGCTGGGTGAGCCACCCTCACCTGCTCTGCTCTTCTCCTCCTCCTGAGGTAGCTGCTGAAGGGCTTCCCAGCTCTGCCACTCCTGCATCACTGCCTTGTTCTTCCTGCCTTTCCCCATCTTTTCTACAAAGCACACCTCAGATGGAAGCTTCCAAAACAAGACGACAGCCCCACAGGCAAAATCAGTAGGTGATTTTCCCCTTTTGTTTTTTCAGAAGTCTTTTTTTTATAGAGGTTTCCATTTCTGGTTGCCAGGGGCTCTCGGCAGCAGGAAAGCTGCCTGAGCATTGTTATGAAATGTCATTTTCAAGAGTCTTTTTGTTAGTATTTCCCCCCAATTCACTTGTTTCAATAGCAGATTAACTTCAAGTTTTAGAGTTACGTTCAAAATCTACAGACACAAAGGATGCTGAAATGACGTCAAAACGTATTGCTTTCCAAAGTGACATTAATAATCCATTTGTAGCCATTGAGACCCACCCTGTACTAGTGGAGACAAGTATGAACGTGACGTGTTCACCAGCACCGTGGGTAAATCACCCCGGTGATCTCCTCACGCGGCACTGTCATCTCCAAAAGCTCTGCCTGGCCAGAGCCAGCCTTGCTGATCTACCTGTGGTTCTTCTCACTGCCTGGTTACTCATCTGGCACCTGAAACAACCCACGACTCCAGACATCTGTCACCACAAAACATCTTTACTTCACAAAACACAGTCCCGTTTGTTTTTAAAAACTACTGAAGGAAACAGGCCTCTTCCTGCACACCTCTCCCCTGTGCTCCCTCTGCCCAGACTAAAATCTCCACCTGGAAACACTGAGGACTGAGATTTCCCAGTCTCCCCTAAGTCACAAGACAGGGAGTAAGAGGGACGCTACCATAACTTTGCTGCATTGTCTGAAAAATAGAATACGACTTGAAAATTAAAAACTGAGAGTAACATGTCTCTGCTCCATAAATCTCACATTTGTGATTAAATGTGTTAGGATAGGTATTGGTAACATCACAGTCAAACACCACCCGATTTCCAAATGAGCATCTGGATTCATAAATTCTTTTGGATTCATCTCCCATCTGACATTTTGACAGCAGGCACCTGAAGGTGCAGAGAATGTTCCCTGTCAGGGATACCTCCCTTTGAGGATTAAATGTAGGATTATTCAACCAGGAAATTTAATTTTAAAAGCCAAGTACTAGGAGACAGATTTCTTTTTTTTTTCATTCATTCTTCACACTTTCTGTAATAATCTGAATACTTCTAAAAATAAAAGCAGAAGGATGGCATAACCAATGCCTGTTAATAGAAAAATAATTGGCTTAAATGAGGCACATGCTCACATGCACAAAAAATAAATGGCCCAACAATTCTTTTGAGAGTTACAATATTTTTAGCCATATGGTATTTCTTATTAATTGTTGTAATTACTAACTAAGAGCCAAATGTATGCTCGGCACCACACAACACAGCCAGATCCTGTCAACCTCTAGCTCCAAACGCTCACGGTTCGGGAGCTGAGACACGTAGGTCCAGGAGGTAGGGAGAAGGGAGCAGAGACAAGGAGAGCAGCCCGAGGGCTCCCCAGTGCAAGGAGCTGGATCAGGCCTCACGCTGGCACTGCGGCAGGAACACCTCTCCTCTGACAACAACAACATGGGCTCAAGCCTCTGCTCCTCCAGAGCCAGCGAGGACAAAGCAGCAAGAAAAAGGGAACACATTCTGAGGCGTGACAACCCACACCGGCTGTACGACATATCTTGGGCCTTTGGCAGTTGATGGTGGTTGAGCAGAACCTTCAAGCTGCTCTCCCTGTGATGGGGCTGCTCTGGAGCACGGCCAGCCCAGGGCACGAGCTCCTGCACTGCACCACCCGTGTGGCTCCCAGCCACCGCAGAGCCAACAACCAGGGCAGGACGCTGGGAGCTCCAGGGCACGAGGGAAAACCACTGTGCCAAAGGCTTGGTCCTCTGGTGGGAGTGAAGCACGGCTGACTGGATGTTCTGGCTTGAGTTTGGTGCCACAGCATCCCCACAGCATCCCCTGCTGCTGGGTTTGCTGCCCTGCCTATCTCACCTGAGGCCGGGAGCAGGGCACTCACACAGGAGGGGACAGTGGCCTTCCAAGGGCTGTGAAGAAACCCAGGAAGTCACTGAATGGCACAGGGATATTTTCCAGACTGAGAGACACCAGTGAAGACAGGTGCCTTTTAACTGAGAGCAGCTTAATAGCCAGGAACATTATGAGATGCCCTCAGTAATGACTCAGGCCAAGTCACCTTCCTCAGAATTGCCTTTGATTTCTGAAACTGACTTTCCTGAAACAAGAGCTAGGCAAGTCTACACACACCACACGCTGCAGAGCTTCTCTGGCCCTGTAAGCCAGGAGAAGAGAGGACCTGCCTTTCTCCTGTTGAAGGCGAAGCTTCCTTGGGCAATGTACACTGAGCACTCTCTGTCTTAGGCTGCCTCCAGCCCACCCATCTCCACCTCAGAGGGCAGAGGTTTTTTCTGACCCCCTGTCAGTGGCACACATGCTTTGCAGTGACTTTGCAGCTAACAGCCCCAGCCATCAGTGTCCCACGGGGCAGGAAGGATGGGCTGCAGCTGAGGCCCAGGGTCCTGCTGCTCTATCCTGTACAAGATCTCGCTCTTAAGGGATTGCTCTGTTTGAAAATAAAGCTGCTAGTGTCCATTCCTATTAAGCACCAGCAACTACTCCATTCCCTCACACCCTCCTGGTCTGGGAGCCTCCTCCTCCCCACGCGCCCACCGCTGTGTCCCCGGCAGAGGCTCAGCCTGCAGCCGCCGCCCGCACCCCTAGCCGCTGCCAGCCCTCCTACCGCGATTAGCTTCATGCTGCACAACCTCAGCCTCCAGAAGCAGGTCCTGGGGCGGTGATTCGACACGAGGCTCTCAGGCACGTGGAGGGCCTTAATCAGAAAAACAGCTCTTCCTTCCCGAGAGGCAGAGCCAAGCAGCTCTGAACGAGGTGGAGTGGCTGCTGGCCCTGAGGAAACACCAGCAAACCGAGCGCCACTGAAGTGAGACACACACCAAGAGATAATCGCTCTGTTCTACCTCCAAGACAAGGCCAAAAGATCACAGGGTCTGAAATATTTTCTCTCTCTCCCTGTGCTTTAAGGCTCTGAGTTAACTGTCTATACAAATACAAGTGGTCTGCCCTGCAAGCATACTGTTGTCCATTTATCAGGTGCTCTCATCCTTCGTTATCTTCAAGTTCTCCTCTTTGACGTCTCAATTATGATGTCTGTATGTTAATTGTTAAGGCCCACAGCAATGAGGAGCTGTGATACCAGAATGAATTTGTAGCCTCTGCAGGAGCCAGTGATATCTAATGCTTTAGAAAATGAGGCAAAGATATCGTTCTCCTTCCCGTGGGATCTGAACTTCAAGGAGTGCCTCTCTCAAAAGCATAAAGAATGAGAACTGGCATGTTAGGGTACAGAGAGCCCCTCACAGCCTGGCCACAAGGGAGTTCTAGCAGTAACAAAGCCCTGGGATTTACAAAATGGGTTTATAATCTGCCCAGAAAGTGGGCTGTGCTTCCGTGCAGTCTGTACACAAGTACAGTCACCAATGCTCCACGATGCACTCTGAAAGCCACATCGAAACGTGAAGTCTTGCATAAGCACACAGATTTTCAAACTTTTCTAGGTTCTCCTGCAATGACTCATAACTACTGGTGACATTGGTTATCAAGCTATTTCAGACCAATATTCCTCAAGGATGAGAGGGAATTACTTGTTCCCTTTCTAGGAATAAGGAAGATCCATGGGTTAAAGCTCACAATGAGAGTCTGCTGTATGGTGAAACTTAGATGATGTTTCACAGCAGGAGGAGTTAAGTCTTCCACAGAGTTTAATGTTCTTAAATTCTGGCACAGGTTCAGGTTCTTTGGAGATCCACTGTAGACTCGGAGAGGACATCAACATAATTGCTGTTTAGAGATGGGCCAGGAATAATGTCCATCACGTGCTGCCAAGCTAGATGACACTTGGGTTCACATGTCTGTCTCCCAGACTGTCTCCTGCAACAAGCTTGGTTTGTAAGTATTTCTCCTAGATTATTTACACAGCCTTTAGTGAGCTCCAATGGACAGGAGTGATCGAAGCTGGTGTGAACCCCCAGTTAGGTCTTCCTTGTTCAAAGGAGCACAGTCCAACAGCGACAAGCCTCTGGCTGGCAGCTGCTGCAGGAGCAGGCTGCTGCTGCTAAGAGCTCTTGAATTAAATAAACATTTAATTGCTTTTGCTGGGCTAGGGCTCCACGTCAATGTTTTGAAAAACATACCAGTGTCTCAGGCACAACAGGCAAGAAAAAGGCTTTGGGGAAAGAACTTGGTGTTTGGCAGGATATTTTTGTTTTACAATGTAACATATCAAAGCATGCTGGGAGCATGAAGGCTGGGAATGAAATCCAAATCCTACCAAAGTCAGTGGGAGTTTTGCCACCAAACTCAAGAGGATCAGTATATCCTGGTTGCCAGGCTCCCTCTGCACATCACTAACTTCCTCCTCCACTTGACACTGAGTCTCAAAGGCACACGCATGAAATTCCACAAGCTGCTAAGTCTTTGTTCCTGAAGTTCCATTTCTGTTAGAGATGGATGAATAGATGCTTGAAAGGGAAAACAGAGAAAAGTCAAATTCATACTCCTGCCTATTCACTCTCCCTCTCAAACCGCTCTCTCAAGGCTGGAGGCAAACAATACTGCATCTAAAATAGAAGATTAGCCAGATACGTTGTCGTACAATGGGGATTGCTTCAGGTCCAAAACACAAATAATTCACAACATACAGAGGAAATAATACCATGGATTCATTTTTGACCTATCAAATAGCTTTTTTAGCAAGACAAAGTAATTTTAAAACCAAATTCTTGCACCATTTTCCAACTTGGGTAAACATCCATATTTATATGTATGTATTTACTGTCTCTTGGGTTTCTAGCATAATGGTCACGGACATCGTTACCAGGATGGCCCACAACTGCTGCATGAATGCCTGATGATATGAACACCAGGAAGTTAGCCATGTTCTCATGAATTTTAAGAAATCTAAAGGATTCCAGCACAAACAGTACCAGTATAAGCATAAAACTGAAGGCACTTATTGCCAAGAGCATAATCAGACTATCAAATGATATGAGCAAAGGCACGAATCACCTGCTTGCCAAAAGAAAGAACAAATATAATAATGTAACAGTCTGTTGGCTTTTAATCCTAGCTTCAGCATCAAGGACTTAAACCACAACCTGGAATTCTACAGCCCCAGGCCTACTCCACATCTTTCAGCGTTGCAGCAAATCTGCAAGAACAGTGGAGAAGTTTTCACAATATGTTAGTGGTTTGGGAGTGCTGCTACCTCCTCAATTTGTATCCGCTCTTGGCCGAGCCAGGCAGAACATCCCCTCCCCAACAGACATGCCTCCAACTCTTCAATGAGTTTGTGCAGTCTGTGAAATGCTACCAAACTGCAACTTTAAGGGCAAAAGCGTTCATGGAACCAGCAAATTTAAAATAAATACTGCAAACTGTTCATAGGAACAATCTCAAGTTCAGGACCACGAGAGCCATCCGATTAAGAGAGCTGTGCTCACCCAGGCCGTGAGCAGGAGGAGGCTCCTCCTGTCTCTGCAGCTGAAATCTCTCTAGAGGGCACATCAAGGACCCTGGAGCCTACATCTGATAAGAAAGTGCATATTCAATCTCATTTCTTTATGAGGTGCATCAGTTTGCTTTTAAAGCTCTCTTTAAACAGGTCAGTTGTCCAGGAAGGGATCACAGAATGGAAAGTTGCAGCTTCTGTCAAGAAGGCAAAGGTTTTGCTGAGAAACTGAGGCAACTGCCTGCAATTGAATTCTGGGAGAAGCGAGTGCTGCTGGGCTGCTTGCTGTGAGCTGCCTGCTGGGCAGCCTCTTACCAAGAGACGTGACTCTCAAACACAACTGCTCCAGCCCCAGGAGTATCCCAAAAAGCTCTGCACGTGGAAAGCTGCACACCCAGAGGCTCTTTACCTTGCTCATTTTTAGGCAAACCAGATGGACCCTGTTGCTGGATAACTGCTCCCTGCTGCTCTTTGCTCACGTGGAGGCCCAGCAGAGCACGACAGGGATGGTGTTTCCTTTCCTCCCTGGGACAGGAAGAGATGATCTCTGCTGATCTGAACCAAGTGATGCCCGGGACCTCTACGCACCCACCAGCTGTACAGCCCTATCACAGGGATTAATTATGCATGGCTTGTGAAAACCGAGCGCTCCCCCGAAGCCAGAGGCTCATCCCTGCTGAGGACTCAGTGCCCAGAGCTCACAGCACCCAGGGCTGGATGGGAGCTTTTGAAATCATCTAGATGGCCTCTGTCTCCCCTGGGAGATGGCTTCTTCCATTCGGCGCTTCAAGTGGCAGACTACACGTGGGTGCTGGCTCCTGTTAGAGGCATCAGGAGATAATGCTGCTCAGTGCTGATCAATCTTTAAAGGGCCATGGACAAGAGGCTGGGGCCAGACCCTGTCAGTGGTGCTCAGCGACAGGACAAGGGGCAACGGGCACCAGCTGGAACCCAGTGGGTGCCAGCTAAACGGGAAGAGAAACTTCTTTGGTGTGAGGGTGCAGAGCCTGGAGCAGCTGCCCAGAGAGGCTGTGGAGTCTCCGCTGGAGAGATCCCAAACCCTCCTGGCTGTGACCCTGGGCACCCTGCTGTGGGTGAGCTGCTGGAGCAGGGGGTGGGATGAGATGATCTCCAGAGGTTCCCTCCCAACCCCACCATGCTGGGGCTCTGTGAACTTCACGACAAGAGCCCTAAGGGAAAGGCAGCCAGGCCCCCAGCTGACCCCAGGCAGGTGAGCTGTGCCTGCAGCATGGGGACACGGGGGGGTGACAGCCTGTGTCACTGCTGGCTGGGCTCAGTTTGCTGGAGAGTGGTGCAAGCCTGTACATCAGAGACTTCCACTGATACTCCTGGGCACTGGGCCAGGCCTCGGAGATGAGAGCGCGATGGCTGGGAACACACTGAGTGAAGGAACACCCAGACTGCCTGTCATTGCCAGATGCCACAGGTCCTCAGACAGACACTGATGCTCTGAGTAAACAGAAAAATATCTTTCCATTTTTCAGGAAAAGAAATGTCTGAAGAAGAAATCCTTGTACACGGCACATGTGCCAAGGACACCACCAGCTACCTTCCTCCACATTCTTCTCTAGCTCATATTCCCCTTGGAAGCCCTCAGTGAGCAGTGCCTGCATGGTGAGCTGTAACATTCATGTTTTATTATGGAAAACACAGACATACTGTGGCTCGTGCTGTAGGGCTTAAATCATCACATTAGGTCTTTATAAAAACTGGTGATTGCTCAGCCCCATGAGAAAGGCATTTGCATCTTCATCACTACAGAGGCAACAAACTTCATCCATAAAGATGTGCCTAGAACAAACAGCAGCAAATTGTGGACACATGTTTTGCTTTAATGTGTCCTCATCAGCTCAATCCAGCTAGTGACTTCAAAGAGTTCTCACTCAGAAACCTCTTCCAAATTCTTTGTTTTAAAGAATTTCTGTGGGGACAAAACAGCTTCTTCCTGCCCTGCTTGGCCACAGGCTCGGCCAGACAAGCACAGGCAGGGTTCTGTCTCTCCAGCTATCTCTGTTTTTACAAAACCCACCTCCACTTTGCTCGAGCTCTCCTGGTTTTTGACTCACAGAAGTACACACATCGAGCACTTGTCTCTACAGCCCAAAGCCTCAATTCATCACTCCTAACACAGCAGACAAGGTGAAAGTGCTGCCACATCAGGGGGAACACGCTTGTTGCGGCTGCAGATAAGGCAGGCAGGCATAAGGACACTGGTCAATCAGCCCACAGCAGAACCATCCCCTCCTGACACCTTCTCTGAAGGTTTGGTGCTTTGGTTTGTGTGTGTGTTTGTTTTTCCACTGTACAGTAGCAGCAATTTTCTTTTGTGCAAATTAAATCAGACCATGCTGCAGGCACTTCCTACAGCACACAGAACAGGTACAGGAAACACACTCAAGTCATTTCCTCTTCCTTGGCTGCAGAATGCACTCTGGAGATTGCACTCACCACTCTGGTGGAACTGGGGGAAAACTGAGCTTAAGTAGCACACCTACAGGGCATCTCAAAGAAAACTCATTTAATAAGAACTAAGCAACTTGGCAGATCTTGCCATAGGCTTCTTACAAAGCAGCCAAACGACCAGCCAGTAAAAACCTCATTCCAAATGCCCCAAATATCTCCTATACAGCTAAAGCTGTTGCATTTGTTAATAAGTACATTTAGCACACATTTTTGCTGCACTCAGAGTGATAAAGCAGTTTATGTGTCAACAGAAAGAGAGTGTTCAGAATCAATCTTTTCAAATTGCATCATGGTGTTCACAATACCATTGACTACTCATACTACAGATACAGATATGTGTGTGTATATAGTTTGCTCAGCCTTTCCCTCTTTATTTTCAGTGTTCCTCTATTTGCTGTCTAGATCTTCAAAGTATTATCCTGAAAACATTTTAAAGCAGCAGGGATAGCAATGGGGAATGCTGCCAAGGAGGGAAGCACGATATTAAAAAGAATAACTAACATGACAGCACAGCCCAGCACTGTGCCAGGCTGGATGCAGAGCACACCCTCCTTCCTTCCCTCCCTGCCACGCTGGCAGAAATGCACTCACACCGTTCAGTTCCATGTTTTCATCACAATGAACCCAGCGTTGGTCCAGCAGCAGAACTGAGGTGAGAATTAGGTTATTATTCAGCACACAGAAACGTGTCCAAACGTGCCAGAGCATCCTGGGTCCTTGGCTCCTGTCAGACCAGGGCAGCCCCCAGTGCTGTGCTGTCAGCATGGTTCCAGCCCTGGGGAGCTCTTCCCCCAGCACACTCCAGCCAGGCACCCAGCCTCTGGGAGACAGCCTCAGAAAAACCTTGAGATTCTTACCATGCACTGGGGCCTTCCTCTGTAACACGGGACGACAGCAGTGATCACACCTGCACCCCCTCTGCTCTTGTTCTGCAGAAAAGCTGCTGCCTGAGGTGCTGACACTGCCCCTTGCCAGGGCACAGCAATGCCTGGGCAGTGGCCCCATGGTTCCAGCCCTGGAGCCGTGCCCAGGCCTGGCAGCCCCCTCTGCACAGCCCAAACTTCACCTGAGCCTTGCTGCTGGCCTGTCACGTTGGACTGACCCTTCTCAACACCCAAATTTACAAAGCAGAAACTAGTCACCTCAGGAAGTGACACAGAATTCAGGTCTGTGCATGTCTGGAGCTCCTTTCCCTCACTCTTCTGGATCTCATACTGAGAGGCTGCCACCACCAGATGTGCCAGGTGGAATGGGCATTTTTGTCTACTAAGAACTAGACAAAAACAGGATTTAGAAAACGTTGCACTGTTTCTTCCAGCCACTACCATCTGCTCCTACATCCCACCTTTCTGAGGGTGTTCACAGTTGCAAGGCACAGCAAATCACTTTTACCCTTGCTCAAGACTCTGCAGGATCAGCCAATACTTCAAATTATTTTTTTAATGCATCTCCAAATATCTCAGTTAACAAGATAATTTAACTTCCATATGGCTGCCCCAGGTACCTGTTGCAAGGCACATGGTTAAGTACCTCCCTGAATTGTGACCTGTGTAAATATTACTCTCTCATATATGGATTTGAATAGTTCCTTTCTTAAAGAAAAAAAATGATTTAATCTTTACTTACTAAACAGTTGGCAATAGAGGACCTGTAAGCTTCTCTTCATGGTATCATGTGGTCCTGCTGGTCTGCCAGTTTATTCATGATTCTGGTAAAAAAAAAAAAAAGGAGAAAAAAAAAAGAGATAAAGAAGATTGTTTATTACAAAATAACTGCTGTCCAAAAACGGGACATGGCAAAAATATCTGACCACCCCATCTCCCCACCTCTGCCCACTTGGGCAGTGATTAATAAAGTTTTAGGATCTCCCCAGACAGTAGTTGCCAATACTTGTCACAGCTATTTTTTACCTCAGTTTTAAAAATACTATGAAAAAATAAATCCCAATTATGCTAATACTAATTATGCACATTGTGAGGAAAATAAATGCACGAATCAGAAGTGAAAAGCAAATTTAGTCCCAAAGCACTTGCTGTGATGTCTCACTGAGCACCCAAAGGCAACACAGCATCTAAGCTCTTCACTCCATAAGAAAAGTATTTGCTCTGGATTCATAACTGCCTCGAGAGACAGGACACTGAGGCCACGCTCCTGAAACACCTCCTGCCAGCATTAAACAGCATGCAGTACCCTCTGGTCTTCAGCCCAACAATTTCATCTTCTGAACTCCTGGGGACACTTCTGAGGCATTTCAACATGTCCCCATACAAATCTTTCAGAGCTTATTTAAAATGCAGTCTTGAAGAGGTAAGATAAACAAGTCAAACCCATGAATAACACCTTTGAACTAAATAAATGCTGAAGAGCTTGTGAAAACAGAACTATGCTTGACTTCTGTGTAGAAGCCTCAAAAGGATCATGACTCTTCTTGCCTGTGTTCTGTCATGAAAGATTCTTGGGCTTTAAGTTACTAGATACAGAAATTTACACAGACAAACACTGTGGGTTTGGATTCTCCCACACTTTCCATTTAAAACTGGACTTTTAAACATCTGAGTGTCCTGCAGAAATGCCAGTGTGTGCAAGGTGCTTTCTCCTAAATTAAAGCAATCATCCATAAATTAATTTACTGTTTTAAAATCAAAATTAGACTCATGCCATTGTTTGATTGTGAAAACCTGCTGAGGGGCTCCTGTTCACCCTTTTCTCCTTAAGGTTTGCCAAACAGCAGGGTAACAAACGCTCAGTCTCTCAGCACAGACAGACATCACAGAGCCTATTACAGCACGTTCCCAAATGCTCTGAGCACCCGCTGTCCCTCCCCTGAAAACCAGCAACTAAGGGCCTAAGGATGGCTTCTGGGTTCCCTCCACTGTAACCCACACTGGTGTCCCTGCCAGTCCACTCCAGAACACAGTGACAAAGCCAGAGCAAGCTGGGCTCCAGTCAGCTCCAACCTGGAGACCCACCTTCAGCAGCTCAGTGGGTCTACACCTGTATCCAGAAAGATGTCACACACCAAACCTCAGAGCCCTGTGTTTGAAAACACCAACCAAGCATTCGGTGTCTGGAATGGACTTACATATTTTGCCCTTTTTAGTGTGCAATATTTCACACACAGCTTATCCCACGTGGGATGATGAATAGAGATGTGGACTCCCCAGGGACAGCTCCCAACGCCGTCTGTCACAGGAAGTGATCCCCTCAGTGGCACAGCTAAATTAACGAGGACAACGAGGACATAATGATGAATAGAAGACAAAAGAGTCCAAAAGAGCTGACAGGTCCCAGCCATTTGTTATGTCATTTGGGGGGAAAAGAAAAAATTACTAACAGTCCCTTAAATCAAAGAAGAAATGGAGGACAACAGATGAGCACTGAGGCAAAGCTAACAGTCAGTGGAGAACCCTTTTTCTTGGGGAATCTGTGAAACAAACTAAAAGACTGAACTAGAGCACCTCAAAAAAATGGTAATGGAAAGAGGAGACAGGCATAAGACGCCACTTCCAGCCCACGAACTGCTCAAACTATTACGTTGTTTCTGACTGCCTTCTCTCCTCTATGGATGACTCTGGAAAGAAGAAAAAGCCACATGACTGACAGTTTTCAGCTATATTATTCCTGGTTCTGCAGAAAATGAAAAAGAGATGAAAGACACACACAGAAGTTCTTCCACCTGCAATCACTGTTGAATCCACAATTAAGGAAACACAGCCTTGATCCTTTCAGCGTCCTGCTGTCCCACAGTGTTCCATGAAAGCTTTATAAGATAGCAACAACAGAGGCTCCTCACTCCCAGCTCTGAGAGCTGTGACTGCCCCAGAGCCACACACTCAGCAGAGGTGCCACCACCCAGGTCCCCACCACAGCTCCCCACAGGCCACTTGCTCAGAGGGTGTTCCAGGCCTGTGGGTGAACTCCTGACTACACAGGGCTCAGGCACAACTTTGTGTTCTCGAGTTTGCACCATTTGTTTCTTAACTCAGTGGCCTACTTCCACAATCCAGCTGCTATTTTGCAAAATTTATATCCCAGCAAGCTTCAGGGCATGCTAATAAAAAGATGATTAACTTGCAGCAATAAGATTCCTCCAAGCAAGAATTCTGTGTTCTTGTTCAACACACGTCCCATTGTTTCCTATCACTTTTCTCCCACTGCTTGGAACATGCAAACCATTGTTGCCATCTTTCCCCAAAAGATCCTGAGTGCAGCATTTTTGTATACGTGTGTCTCCTTTACAATTGGATCTTTGGGCACTCTTTGGCATGGGTGCCTCTTTGCAGATCTAAGAGTGAGCACTTCCCATCCACTTCCACAGTGATCCTCAGAAGTGCACACCCCCCACTCTCCCATGGTCTCCAAAGAGCAGGGTCTGCTCTGAGGACACCCCCAGCTGCTCAGAACCAGTCTCCCTGGCACTGTGTAGACCTGTCACATGTGCCTAAGAACAGGCAGGCAGGAGCTGAACTGGAGCTACCACCACGCTTTACTGTGTATGCAGGACTTCCACCTATGCAACATGGCCTGACAAGCAGAGAATCATATCATATCATCCAAAAAACACCTATCCCAAAGCCCCCTTCCTCTCTGCATTCAGCTGCAGAGCACCTGCAATCCCCACCAGGCCTGAGCCTGGTGCTGCTGTTTGAATCCAGACCTCCCCATTTCCACAGAGACAAACACAAATCAACAAACACACAGAGGAAGCACTGCCAACACACAAGGAAAACCCCTTGTCCAGTTCCACAACTTCATCACCGACTTCTGAAATTCCAGTGTCCCCATCTCCCCCCAGGATACTGTAAAGATGAAGACTGCGGGATGTGCAAGAAGAAAAAGTTCAAGACAGACACAGTTTTGGCCCATCTCTAGAGGAATCACCATGGACCTGGTGTCAGCTAAGTGCAGAGGAGCCCAGCCCATGGCCTGCATGTTCTGCTTTGTGTCCCAGCCCCAAGGCTAGTCCACACCCACGCAGCACAGAGGAAACAGTCCCCACTGAAGGACACCAACACTGCGCTCTCCTCACTGGGCAGAAGCGGAGCCCAGACCCCAGACCCAGCCTTTTTGGAAACTGAAGGTGGGTGAGGAGCAGGAGCTCTGAATCAGGTCACAGTGCCCCACCAATGTGTGTGGGTTGCAGCACATCCAACGGTATCGACCGACCACAGAATCAAGGATAAAAACACCTCAGCTGGCCGAGAAGTTCAACAGGAGGCAGTGCATTCATGGAGGCCCTTCTGCCTTGCACACACCTCTATGTATCTGTGCAGCTGTTTTCTGCTTTCTGCCCTTACTGCCCTGCTTAAACTGACGTGCTCTCCCAGTGCCAACAGAAAAACAGAAAAAAGGAAAAAATTAATGAACATATATAACATTTCTTCTTTTTCTTTTCAGTGAAAAGAAAAGCGTATTAAATTTTCCAAAGTACACGTTTAAGAATATTTCCATGTCAGTTCTGGATGGCATGTTTTGAACCAGCTCTAATCACCATATCTAAGCATAGTGCAAGGATCTAATTTCACAATGACAGGTTCCATCCTGAGATGGAAAGAAATTTTACTGTGGTTGCAAAAAGCACGGCAGGAAGGTGTAACCACCTCCTGAATCCCTAACCACTCAGCCTCAACAGTGCATTAATATATTTAATAATAGCCCATACTGCTGGGTTTTTAACAGAGTATAAATTCTTAACAAAACCAACACAGCCTATAGTGTATTTCAGTAAAAATACCAGTGCAGTAAACAAAGAGGAGAGGCTGGGGGCCTACTGAGCTCCTGGTGTGCCCTGCCAGCTCCTCTTGCCCAGGACAAGGTGCCAGCACTCCCAGCCAGACCGTCTGCCTGCTCCCCAGGCACAGCCCACCCAGGGCACCTCTGGCCCATCACTTCAGAGACCAAGTCTGTCTGAAGAGCTGCTTCCATGGAACAGCAACAACTCGTGCTGGAAGAACAGGGACATCTTGGATGGATGGGTCCACAAAGCCATGTAAACACCACAGGAAGTGAGCTGCTGTCCTGAACTCTGTCCCCGTGGCTACAGCTGCTGCCAGCAGAGCCTGCCCCTCCACCAGCAGCTGTCCCGTGTGGCAGGAGAAGGGAGATGAAGGGAGCTCTGACAGGGGGCTGCTGTGCCTTAGAGAGCCCACCAACACACACTGAAAGCAGAGAGTATGCTTGCTTGGACTTTCATCTCAGAGTTCACTGTCACTGTGTCTAGTCCGAGGGACACCATTTATTTACCTGTCCTCAGCTTCCAGCCCCAGGGTTCAATGTCAGAGGAAGAAGCAGCACCACCAACCAGTGACCCACCATAAACTGCAACCCCTTTTAGGGAAGAGTATTTTTCACACTACTTTGACACAGCAGGTAGGAATAAAATGAAATGTTATATGGCATCAAGCCAAACTGCAGCCCCATAGAAGCAGAGGTTTGGAGGGAGGTGGCAGCAAACAGGCTCTTGGTAACTCCCAGGTTATTCTCTGGTCTACACAAGGTTACTGGAGTGCAAACAGTTTCATCTGGAAACACAGGTAGCCTTGCCCGATTCAACAGGAAGAGGATCCAAGGAAATTAAAAGTCAGAGCAGTGTAGCTTATTGGTTTTAGTCAGTAAGTTCAGTTTTTAGAGAATTTTCAATAATAATGCCCTGCTCTGGGTCAACATGTTGTCAAAGCCTCAGGCTCTGGAGAGGGGGACTGAAGGTAAGAGGAGGAGAGATCGGGGCACCTCCAGTGCTAACGTGGCACTGTCTGAGGTTTGGGTCCACGTGACAAGTCTGTGGCTTCAGAGAGGATTTCACACACTGATCACTGTGTCTCTTCTCTTCCATTGGCTTTGTGCAGCCAGCACAACTGCTGTGGGGCAAGCAGCTCATCTCCCCTCCTTGAGAAGGTTCAGAGACTGGCACATCTAGAGGTGCAAGTAAGGCAGAAGGAAACGTGTCTGAGAGAATGAGAAATCTGAAGGAGCAGTGTCTGAAAACACGTCACGCTGCCGAGTAAGCTGATGCTCAGATACCCCATTTACAGCCCTCCTCAGCTCCAGGGCAGTGATGAGAGCTTCAGGTGCAGCAGATATTCTGTTCCCACACCGCAACCAAGATGGGCTGAAGCGTGTTCTGACCTGCCAAGTGTGAACCCCGAGAGCTTCCAGGGAGTCCTGTACCACAATGAGACTGGATATGGAAATGGAGTTGAAGGGGGAAGGGAAAGAATGGCCTTTTGTGAAGCACCGACCAGCACAGGAGAGGATCTGGGGGACAGATATCACAGCAGGAGTACTGCAGGTATGAAGCTCAGCGAGGCCCCTTCTGTACTGAAAGCTAACAGAGCCCAGCTCCTATTCCTGCACCTGAAAACTCTCCCTCCATCTTTCTGTCCCTCAGTTTTCCTACTGAAAAGAAGCCTTTCAGGGAAACAGACTGCCTTCTCCACACCTTGCTTGACTGCACCACGGCTTTGCTTCTGTAGGCTGTAAAAAGTTGGGAGGACTGTTTTGTCTCTTCTGGGTGCAATTCACATCTGAGCTCAGTTCACCTCTGAGCCACAAGTTCAGCCCTGCAAGGATGGATGCCCAGCCATGGGGTCTGCTGCTTGCTGTGGCTCTCTCATGCCCAGATCAGCTCACTCAGCTGAGCAATGAGGTCAGCCAAGGATGCAGTGAAGGATTCTCCTCGCAAAGCCACAGCTCCTCTCTCCTTGGCAGCCCCTGCTCCTGTGTGCCAAGACTGCCACGACAGAGCTCCAGAAGAGGGGATCAGTGAGAAGCAACGAGAGCCCTTTTGGTGCCTCTGTCCTTGCAGAGCTGGCCCTGGCTGCTGCCTGCACGCACTGCGGCAGCCCAAACAACACTCAGGTGCTCTGGGGCTTTGCCTGCCCAGCCTCACTCAGAGCAAGAGTAGGGACGGACCGCACGCGCTCAGGGAGTCAAGGTCACACTGAGAAGGAACTTTGTGTTTGCTGCATTGCTCTCTGCCACTGACAGCACTGGGCAGGCCAAGAAGGATGAGGTAAGGGCATGGAGAACCAGCAGGGTGGTGCCTAGGGTGGCCCAGCACTGCCCTGGGGAACTGGATCCTCTCTCTGCCTCAGCACCCAATGCCAAGGGAGTCACAAAGCCCAGGCTCTGTGCAGGTGACCTAACTGCAGCTTCCTTGTTTGCTCGGAGTGGAGCACAGACACCTGCACTCTGCCCTGTGGGAGTGTGGAGCCATTCCAGCTGTGAGGGACCCACCAAACGTCCACTCCAGACCAACAAAGGGGGGAGGAAATGCAATTTCTGGAAAATCGAAGCACAAAAATCTCAAGTTTGGTTTCTCAATTAAATGTCCCTTCTTAACATTATGCTTCTGTGCCTCATTTCCCCCAGTGTATAATGTCATTTCACCTCATCAGTACATTGTGAAGGTAAATTCATTAATGTTTGTAAAGTACTCAGACACTGCAATAATGAGAGCTGCAGAAGTGCTCTCCAGGAATTTAATAACTGGCTTCAAAGCTGGATCTGAATGACGTACAGTTATGGGAGGCAGGGGTGACATAATGAACTGCTAAGATAAAATAAAATATTGATCCATCTGAGCAGAATTGACTGAAATCCCTCCTTACTTAAGAAAGCTTTGCTTTGTACCCTGAACAGGCTTTTAAGTGTAACTTACACAGTTTAATAAGAAAATGAGAAAAAAGACCCCAGCTCAGAAATTGTACCACACAGCCCCACTGCCACACAATCCTCCAGAGAACCAGAGCCTTGAGGTCCTCAGTCCAGACTCATAACACATGAGCCAACACTTGGTCTTGCCTTTCTGACAGTCTGGTCTCCCCTACCAGAGCCCTGTCCATCCCTCTTACTCCTGGCCATTGCCTCCAGCCCTCCTGAAAAGTCTCACCTGTTCCTCCTCAGTTCCCCACTCCCTTGATTCTGTCTGGCCACTGCTTCCACACATTCACCTCCCTGTCCCTCTCCTCGTTTCCCCTACACAGGGACCACACCCAGCCCTGTCCTTTCTTTCTGAATAACTCCAACATGTGAGTCAACCACCCAGACCACAGTCCGTACCCCAGGCCTGCAGCACGCTCCCTGCTGACAAAACCTGAGGAGAGCTGAGCTGCAAAACCCAAAGCAGCTGGGGTGGATGAGGGTTTGTCACACCAGAACACAGCCTAGTCCTGCAGATTGCCATTAAAATGCAAAAATCTTTAACCTGGAGTCCAACTTCAGGAATCCCTCTTAGCTTTTATCCTGCGTGCTCCCCTCTCCCTGATGAATCTCAGTTTCCTGATCTGTGACAGGCAGCCCCACAAAACCACAGAAGGAACTGTGACTGCACACAACAGGAAGCACAGCTCCTGCTGTAGATGAGTGTGCTGACTTCATACACTTCCCTCCTGCCTGGTTTTGGCTGGACCACATACTCAGAGGTGTACGACTGACAGAATTCATCACTGCAGAATTCTTCAATTTCATTCATACTGAAAGACAGAAATGCAAACCTCTGACTGAAAAATAAAGAAATTAACTAAAATAACATACAGAATACTTCTGCAACATGCATAAAACTGTATGCAAAGTGAATTAAGCCCTTTATTAGCATGTTAATTGGGGGTAATATTAATACATTATTTTAATTTGAAAAATAACTTAGAAACTTTGAAACGGGAAGCTGCATAATGGCAGCTTTAACATTAAGATGTCATTGTAAAACTGAATGTATATAATGAACTCAGGAAAATAGAAATAGAAGTGTCTGCTCCTGTCCTTGTTTCCTGTACATCTGCATTGGAGTTTGCCTATTGTTATTCAACTAGCTAATCATCATCTTTTGTGTGCTGTGATTGTGTTTTTACTCCAAGAGGCTAATCTGTGAAGACATCTGTTAGTTGGTAGATAATAGGCCATTCCGAGTCTCAGAGCCCTGCGAGGCATTTCTGAAGAAGGAGAAGGAGACACATCTGTTCCCACCAGGTAGGACTCCACTGAGCGTGCTGCAACGCCGCAGAACACAACCCGCTGCTCCCCGAAACGCTGCCTGAAACCCCCGTGGGGTTTGCTGGGGCTGGGAGGGAGACTGACTGCAGAGAAATCCTCAGGCCTGCTCTGGAGAAAACACAACCCCTCACGCCCCAGAGCAGTGGGATTTGTCACAGTGACCACCACCTGATGGATCTACAAACCAGGCACAGACACAAAAAGCAGCGGTCCGCTGAATCTGGGGTTGTGTGGTTGACAAAGGTCAATATTAGGCATTTTGAGGGCAATATAAACACTTGATTATTCACTGGGAATAATCAGAATAAGCAGAAGAGACTCTTCTGCTGTTTCTCCCTAACAAGTTATCCACATGAACCAGTTCTCTGTGCATTCCCCTGAAAATACACCACCTCTGCATCATCTGTCAGTCCACTGCAGCTCTGGATAATCCTTCCCATCCTGAATTTGGGATACCCCTTCCCCTTCAGGCTGCCTGTGTAACCCAGCACTCAGGAGCTGCGTGCTGCAGGCCTCTGTTCTGACACCTCCACCACTCTGTCAGTCCTTCCCCCTGTGCTACAGATGCAGGTGAGACCCATATGTTCAGATTTATCCCACCTAAGGTTTGGGACACTCCTACTGGCAACTCCTCGAGCAGGCTGGCCATGCAAACGGCACTAGACGTGGCAGCAGGAGGACAGTGTGAACTTAGCCCACGTAGAGGTTCTTTGTCCTTGGCCTCAGGAACAGCACCAGCCACAACTGCAACTTCAAGGGGTCCAGGTAACGTTTTACACCAGTTTCACCTGCTTGTGCACTTTGGAGAATCGCTCCCTAAACAAGAGTTAAAAGTTTTTTGGCTTGTTTTATCCCAGCCTCAGCTCACAGGCCTGGAATACTGCAGAGACAGCAGAGCTGGTGCAGCATTGCCCCATTCTCTCATAGGTCAGTTGCAGAAATGCCAAACTAGAGAGTGACACACCATGTTGACACTTTCTGCTGGTGTGTTTTTGTTTTTAAGGCTTCAAATACTCGCCCACTGTATAGTTTTGTATAGTTTGGTGGTTGCATTGCCCCTCCAGAACCGTTTCTCCATTTTGTATAGATAACTAACACATAAAACCAGCAAAGGCTTGAACCAGAGTCTCCTGAGTATGAGTGCCCTGCCCACGAAGTGATGGGCTCAGCTTCTGTGGCTCTGGACACTATTTACTTGGGGCAGAAGAGCTAGAGCAGGACAAACTGAGAGACACAGACTGATTCTGTAGCCTGTTAGCTTATAATTTAGGTGAAAAGAATAAACCAAAACACACAGATTTAAAACTCAGGTAGTTATTTCCTCACTCCATTTCTTGACTGAGACATCTACATATAACCAACAACCCCTTGGGATCTCTGGACAGTATTAAACCAAGTGATTCCCTCTTACAAACGTTCACATATCTTGTCAGAGATATTAAGCACTGCCTGAGAGATGTGAAGTAGCTGAGCTAACTGAATGTCTTCTGTGCTGACAATAGTTTGGCTACAGCAAGAGTCAAGAAAAGGTACATTTTCTTGGCTGCTGTAGATGACTGGCAGGTGCCCCCAAAGCACTTGCCTTTCAGTCCACAAGAAATATTAAAATGAAATCTGGAGACAATGCTTGAAATTACAAACAATGATCAGTTAGCATTTCTCACCAAAGAATTTATTACCTTTCTCTTCCATGGTCTCTGTCATGCCCTTAAGTGCTGGGCTGATTTACTGCACTCTTCTACCTAATTACCTGTAGTGCTCTGTCTCCGAACTGATGCTATTCTGAGCTGTCCCTTTACTGGCACTGTTGCATTCAGAGGGACCATCCCACCAGCTGTTTCAGAGCTACACAGCAAGTCCAGATCTGCAGTTTAGGAACAAGGATACACTTCAAGGATTTGGGGAAGAAGATACTGCTGTAAATTACAGAAAGCAAACTCCAAGAGGAGCTTACACCGCCGGCTCTGATAACACCAGCTAGCAGGCAGCCAGCTCCTCTCTGGCAGGCACCAAGATTGTGCTGAGGGCCAGACAGGACAACATTTGGACACCTGAGAAATTAATTTCTGCTCAGAGCCTTTCACTCAACCACAACAGCCTGCAGGGAAGCTTTTGGTTGTCTCCCCCAGGGGCACAGGACTGTGCTGGCTGGCAGAGGTGAGCACACGGTGGGAGCCAGCTCTGAGCACATGCAGGCTGGAAATCAGGGCAGTCACTGGGCAGAAGATGTATCAGACTTTCATACAGAAGCACAATAAAACCCCCAGAATTTTTAAAATGGAGCTCAGTGGGTCTGTCAAAGGGTGGTTGACACAGCAGCTGGGACAGAAGGGGACTGAACTCCAGGTCTGTGTTTCTCTCCTCCTGGCAAGGCTGTTCTGTTACAGCCAAGCCAAGTGACAATGACCCCTGACTTTGTCACTGTGCTCCCCCACCATGGCACCTCACAGTACGTGTGAAACCTAAGAAGGAAACTACATGAATTAAAAGTGGAAGAAAAACACCTGAAATCTAAAGAGCAGGCTCAAGTACCTAACCTCTATGAATAAAAGCAGTTTGTATGTTCACTGAGACAGAGATTCCTGCAACCCAAACCCCCCACTGACAACAGAATGGAGACTTCTGTGATGTCTACTCTGAAAAACCCTACCCACAACAGAACCAGAAGCCTCAGCCCAGGGATAACAGTTGAACAGCCTCCCTAGCACAGAGATGGTTCTTGCTTAAAAGTCAACATCTACCAAAAGACAGCAGAACAGTCCTGCAAGACAGAATGAGAAAGACCTGTTGTACCTTGGATGCAGGGTCCATGCTGTCTACTGAACAGAAGCTGCTTGTTTACTGCTGGGTGTTAGGTAAGGAAGGGTAGCCAAGGTGATGGGATGTGTTTATGCAGGAGAGCAAACACACCAGGTAGCTCACAATAAACCAGCTTTGAAATAAAATGTGAGTTTGTCTCCTTTTCAGAATTCCTGGCAAATGCAGTGTCAGTTCTTAAATTATTCCTCATTTCCACATTCCTTATTTTTTGTGCCAATTGCTGCTCCTGCCTCCACTCTGCTCCTGAGGAAAGTCTCAGTGTCAAAAATGAGAGACATGGTACAACTGCAAATAAAAGTTAATTACTGTGGAAATTCAACTCCAGCACTTTAATTAAAGCCTGACAAATGTATCATGGACCCCAGGCACCAGCATAGAGCACACCCATTAGAGAGATTACTCCTCTTTCTATGGCCTCCCATGCTAACACAAAGGAAATATCAATCATGCCAGAAAATGGCTTTTCCAAGTCAAAGATGCTGGGAATTATTCTATTACCTTTCTCGTAGATAATTTTCAGAGTTGCTGAGAGGGATTTTTATGCAAGAAAGCAGCATGTTAGCGTAAATTTTTGCTTAATTGCTAGGTTAATGTTAAATCACAGCTTTTCTTTCAGGGAAAATGGCAGCTGGTGAGCCTCTCCTATGCACCTACATTTCCTCTGCAACTTCATGATATGTAAATAGGTATGCAGGAGACAAACAGCTTCAAAATGACACGCCATGAAAAGAAGCAGAAGACACTGAGATGCTTGGGGCAATTTTCTCAGGGGGGAAAACTGCAGTGGGCTCCATCTAGAATTCTCCAGCAAGCCCACGGGCATTTTTGGTGCCTCCAAAACCAGCCTGCTGAGAAGGAACATTTCCCCTGGAGTCTCCATTAAGAGCAGCCAGGAGTGAGTCACTTACTCCACAAGGACAGTGTCACTCCTCTGGGCTCTGACCCTCCTGCCAGCTGATGCCAGGGCACTGCTGAAGGACAGAGGTTTTCTTTTAGATACACTTTATTGCTCCAACTGCAACTATTCCACCATCTCTCTGCTGAGCACTCAGAAGCAATGAACAACGCTGACAAGCTAATAAAGTAGAAGCAAAACCATCCAGCTCTTATTTGCTTAACATCTAAGGCTTAGTTTTGCACGTGACCAAGAAGTAAAAGGAGAATACGCTCAGATCTCCATAATGGTTCTGTGACTCCTTTTGCTGCTAAGATATTTAAATAAAAAACTTTCACAGCCCAGGTTCTCCCCCTCTTTGATCCCAAAGCAATAATCCCACATATGAGATTATTTTCGTTGCCATGGAAATTAATGATGTAAAAAATTGAGCATTATCGTTTTGGAATAAGCAGCCAAGATGCTGTTCTCCTGAAAGACAAGCATTGTCCTGACACCCCTCCCTACCCTGTCGTGCTGCACACCTGCAGGTCACAGCCCAGGACCAGCAGACTGTGCCATGCACAGCCCAGCCCTGCACACAGTCAGGCTCAGACTCCCAGCTTAACGTTGTGGCACTACCCTTGGGGTTGTGAGGAGAGATCCACCCCATGCTGACACCCCAGTGGGCTTCACTTGTGGCACCACCAACTCTGATAAAAACTAGAGATGGAGGTTTGTGGCAGTTCAGGATTCCAGGACTCTACCCTACAAGGCAGCAGTCTGAAATCACCTGCTCCTCTCCCAAAAAACCCAATCCTACAGTGAGATACTACTCACAGCACTGACTGGCAGACGTCTCTGTCTTCAGCAAACTGCAACCCATGCAGGAAAAAAGAGCCCCCCCCAAAGCATCCTGCTCTCAGGTCTTGCACAAGGTGGTGGCCAGTAAGTTAAACCACTCAGCCAAATTCAAGCCATTCCTCCAAGCACTGTTCTAAACACCTTATTTTGTCTGTAAATTTACTTTTGGCTCTTAAGAGAAAGAATGGAAGGACCGGGAGGAACAGGGCAGGTCTGTTGGTTCTCTCCTTGGCCTGGCCCACTGTCAGGGGTACCACCCCATCCCAGCCCCCCAGTTTCCAGTCCTGTTCACAAGCCAGACGTGTTCCAGGCCAGCTGGTGGCCAGTGTCACGATGTGGACATCTGTTTGCTGAGACTGGCACATTTGCTTCCTTACA
>NW_008589225.1:0-720 GCF_000691845.1 Merops nubicus
GGGGTGTGCTGGCAGACACCGTGGGGGTTGCTGCTGCCTGTGGGAACAGCTGAGCTGTTTCAAAGACGGAGGAGTAGCGGCCGTAAGTATTTCAGGTAAAAAAGCGGGAAGAGCAATGGACAGCATTTGCCAAGTGATTGTGCCCCTGCGCTCGGCGCTGGCGGGGCCACACCTGTGTGCTGTGGTCAGTTTTGGGCCCCTCATTACACAAAAGACATCAAGGTGCTGGAGCGGGTCCAGAGAAGAGTAACGAAGCTGATAAACCTGAAAGGAGGTTGTAGAGAGGTCAGGGGGTCAGTCTGTTCTCCCAAGTAACAAGGGATAGGACAAGAGTAAATGGCCTCAGGTTGCACCAGGGGATGTTTAAGAAATATTAGGAAAAGTTTCTTCACAGAAAGGGTTATCGAGCCCTGGAACGGGTTTCCCAGGGAAGTGGTTGATTCGCCATCCCTGAATGCATTTAAAAAGTCATGTAGATATGGTGCTGAGGGACATGGTTTAGTGGTGGACTTGGTAGAGTTAGGTGGATGCTTTGACTTGATGACCTTAAAGGTCTTTTCCAACATAAACCATTCTACGAGTCTGTTTCTGGTGGCTCCAGACTATGGTGCTTCACAGGGCAGGTGTTCAGAGACTTTCTCCTTCCCTTAAAAAAGAAATACTAGAAACAATAGTTTGGTCCTCTTGCTTCTTTACAGCACAGGACATTCATCTCAGGGA
>NW_008589225.1:744-16110 GCF_000691845.1 Merops nubicus
GAGGTAAACGATTTTCCTGATGGTTTAGAGATATCTGAGACCCTTAAAAAAATCTCATTTAGTGAGAGACACTGCAAACCCGAGGGAATGACCTGCTCATGGTGTTTGAAGGCATTCCTAGGAATTTTGGGCTAATCACTGAGGAGCTAGTTAAATAACCTTCAGCAGGGTCCTTAGATTGAGTTGGGTAGTGAAATAGTGATGGAAGAAAGGGGTTTTCTTTTCATTCTATCTAATGTATGCCTAGTGTAGTCGTTGCACAGAAAAAAATGTTACTGTCATAGGTATTATATTGATTATAGGGATTACTAAAGAACTAAAGAATTTCCTTGTTTTCTCATCAGAAAGCCACTGCTGGGACTTTGTTTCTGCTTAAATTTGGCCTAGCTTGAGCAGAGTGCAGTGCTATAGCAGTGTCCAGTCTTTTTTTGTTTCCAAAAAGACAGTGGGTGTTCCCAGGTCTGTGTTAGTGGGTCATTCACTTTTTCATTAATGGAGCTATATGTGATTCCCGGGTTCATGACTCATTAACAGGATTTCTTTTCACGGTGAAAGTTAGAAATGTGTCACCTTTTTTTGTTGGATTTGTTTATCAATAACGAAGAAAACCTCACTGAGAAAAGAATGTTTTCTGTTCTCCCTCAGGTTGTGATGTTGTGCTGGACTGGCTACGAAAGACATACTGGAGCCGTCAGCTGGGTAATAACTTGTGTGAAGAAAGTGAGGGCGAGGATGAGGAAGAGGAGCAGGAAGAGGTGGAAGCAAATGCAGAGCTGGACAATGATGCATGGGAGATTCGAACCCCACAGCATGAGGCCCATCAGAAACACAAAGAATTCCATGGTAGGTGTCCTTAATGATTAATAACTTGTCCTTAGTACCAGGATTAGATGCAACTGCTAAAGAGAACAGTTTACAAGGGTAATTTTCTCGCCCAAACATTGCATACAGATAAACCTTCAACTCAGCTTTTGGGCTTCTTCTTTGGGCCTTGGTGGATTCTTGGGGTGACTTAGTTTTTTTGGTACTAGCTCACTGAATTTGTAGCATAAAATCTTTTGCTTCTATTGAATGTGCAGTATCCTCATCAGTAGCAGCACTTACACTGGGATGGTTTAGAACCAAGCATTGTAAAAATTAGTTGTAGTGTCTTGACAGGCACAGTTTTGGTATTGAGCCCACTGCCAACAAAGAATACTGTGGTCCTTTCATAGCCCTCAGAACTCTAGATTCATAACTCGAGCAAGAGGCTGTTCAGCTAATTTCAAAATACATTGCATGTGGACAGAAAAATCACTAGCTGCCAATAGTATAAAAAGAATAAAATAAAATCACAGATAACTCAACCTGGATGTAAGGTACGAAGTGCAAAGCAAAGGGAAAAATTTAGTGAACAGATTCAGTGGTTATTTTTCCACCACCAGAAGTGGTAAGAATGACTTACCGGAGGAAATTTTGTTTCAGATCAGGTGGCTGGTCTGCCACTGCCAGGGTGTGAGGCATGTGAGGTATCAAACAGTACCTCAAACATTTAAACCAATTAGTCGTATTTTTTTCTGACAAAACATGGCATGCTTATGGGGCATGACTCACACAGAATATCACAGCAGCCCAATCCAAGGTCCACAAAGTGTGCAGAAGTGCTGAATTGAGCCTTATTGCTCCCTGGAGGGTCACACTAGGTGACTATAATGATCTTTCTGGCTTTAGGATCTGTGAAATTGTTGCAAGTCCCTTCTAGATTATTTTATGACAAACTCATATATAGATACAATAGCTGTGATCCAGTTCCAGTTAGGTAATTTGCTGAGTATTTAGAGTTTTATGCAGAATTTTCTAGAACAATCCAAACCCAGAAGCAGTACCAAACTTTGAAATGCAGCAGCAGCACTTACCCCTTCTCTTGTCTGAGTGTATGTCTGGGCCTCTGTCTGGCTTCATGTTGGAAGAGGTCCAAGCATGTGCTGTTCCTTCCTCTCCCTGACTACCCTAAAAAAAGACACCCCACTCCCAGTTGTCAAAAGAGGGAACTGCAGAGTGGTAGATTGTGTGAGTTACGTGTCCAGGTGTGGAATGCAGTAACACCCTATCAGCCCTGCAGTTCAGATGTACCTGAAGTTTTATCTGGCTGAGAGGGAGTGGTGGGCATCCTGGTAGCAGGTGACAATGACACCTGAGTGGTGAAGTATTTTGAAAGACAGTCCTGTTTCAGGTACAGTAGAAGTGGTCCACAGATAAAGGACATTTCGTGTAGACAGTAAATTAAGTTTAATAAAGCCCAGTAAGATTGGCTTGTGAGTAGCCCCAGTGCTGTTGGAATAGCATTAAAATGGAAGTGTAAGGGGTACAAGTATGTGCCAGAACATGGACTGCCTGTGGGAACATTTCGTTCCTGAACTGGTGCACTGAGGGATTTTTCAGCATACTGTCTGGTTTTATCCAGCTTCCCTGTCTTTGGCTGCTGTTAGTGATAAAATACTGAACTCATGGTTCAACCCCACTGGATAAAGTTTGTTACTGGAAAAATTTGGGAGCTGTAAGAGTCTTCATATTGTTGTCTGAATCAGAATTTATGACTTATTTGACTGATGTCTTCCTTGAGTGTATATTCCTCAGAACTATGCAGCTTGTCCAGATACAAAATTCCGTTGTATAGTTGATCTGTTTCCTGTATAAGTTACGTATTTATGTTTATTTCTAGAAAAAGTCAGAGATGTACTGATATCCTACAAGAATGAGCAGTTTCGGGTAAGTGGAGTTTGGTCATCATCACTTTTGGTTGTTCTTATTGCTTGGGGCAATAAATCTTATTCTCCTGTTGCCCAGTCTGAAGAACTGGTGCTCTTTTCCAGGCCTTATTTGAAATACCTTAGTGTTGTCACAACTGTGACAAGGTGCTGTGCTGGGATTCTTTTTCACAGGACTGCAGGGATTGCTTTTTTTTTCTCCCTGTAGTGACCTCCCACTGTTAGAGTCTGTCCAGAAGCCCCAGTGACACAGAAGTGATACTTGAATCAGTGCTGCAGAGGTGGCATTATGCCAGCGTCCACAGTGCCACCAGTGTGTGACAGGTTGTGGACTCTTGCCTGACGTAGTGCTGCTGTCTAGTGTGTAGCCTCTAGGGAACCTGTAGCTGCTGCACATACAGAGAGGGGCTTGGTTAGTTCCTTGTTCACTACCCTCTCCTAGGGTTGTTGTACATGGCTTGCCAAAGTAAAGCTTCACTGCAGAGAATGAGCAATTTGAGCCGCTGTGGTTTCTAATGTGAACACTTTGTTCATGTTTATAAATGAGGTGTGTACTTGGTGAAGATTCCAAGTCTTTCTTGTCCAGGTGGATCAACTCTCTGCTCAACTTCCCCTTCCTAATAATGGGATAGTTCTTAATATGTGGTGAGAGCTGGGTTAAAGACTCTGCAGAGTGACTTTGGATATGACCTCACCAACATACTGTTGTTATTGGGGAGCTGTTCTCACTTTTATTTCTATTAATATCGTTAGAGGCTAAAGGAGTAAGCATACTAAAATTCCAGTGAAGTGTAGACTTCATCAGCAGTGAGAACTTGGGTCAGGGGTTTTACTGAAAATAAGCATCCAGTTTCCTTTATTGTCTTGGTTTTGGAGTATGTAACACGATTCTAATTTATTCATACAGAGTAACACAGTAACAAATACAGAAAGGGAAGGATGTTTTCCTTGCATCATAAAGGGGACAAATAGATTGTATGTGGTGAGTGACTTCCTATCTTGTTAGCAGAGAGCAGTATTTCAAACTGAACAGGAAAATGCAACTTCAAAATTTAAACTGGTTGAATGGGGGAAAGATGTAGTCAGTCAGTTGCTAAAGAGTAATTTCAAAACTTCAGATTTGAAGCTCATGTAAAACTCACCTTATCCCACCAAATTGCCTAGGTGGCTGTATTGATTCGACTTTTTGAAGTACTGTATGCATAATACAGTACATCAAAAAGTACTGGCAAAACCTCATCCTGAGTAGGCAGCCTCATCCCCATCTCATCCGTGGGGTTAATGATTCAAAATAAGTCTGTCCTTGTTTGTGCTGAAGTCAGGGAGAGCAAGGTTTTGAACCAGGAGGAGGATGGCAGGACTGTGACACCTTGGTGCTGTTGCCTTTTTAATTCAGGCCTTTTCCAAGTAGGATGTGGATTTTACTGATTCTTTTTATATACCGCTAGGAAGGGAAACTTGTGAGTTTTTTGAAGTGCTGTTGATGAAGTACATATGGCTTATGCATCTTCTCTTCATAGCAATGCCTTTTTGTTCACCATTGGAGCATATTTTCTGTTAATACTTGGATTTTTCCTTCACTCAGGTTATGCAGACTGCACAGTCTGTTTCAAAGTCTCGAGAAGTGTGGTCTGATTCTTCTTCAGAAGTGGACTGGATTTTGGCTCAGATCAAAGACCTGATGCAAGAGAACAGGTACAGCTCTGATAAGGAACTGAGGTGAAAGGTACAGTGCAGAGCTGGGCCTGTAGACCTGTTGCACCACCTTTTCACCATGTTGTTCAGCTGATCATGGAGAAAGCAATTGGTTGATTTCCTCAACATCTTTGAGGACTGAGTTTTTAATTTTGTTAATGAGTGATGTTTCCTGTACAACATTTGCTTGCTGTGCACTAATTCTGGTAAACAGTCTTGTGGTATCCCATGAAAATGTGTCAAATCACATTCTAGCAGGTTTTTTTTAGTATCAGCTTCGTATGAACCACCTGCTGTGTCAGCTCTTGCTGTTTGTCCCATGCAGCTGCACGAAGTGCATTCAACCCCAGTTGTGTGGATTTCCAAAAGAATCAAGAATCTGCTCCATTTACCAAATTAAAATCTTCCCCCAGAATACTGAAACTTAGAATTTAGATGCTAGTGACTGTATTTTTGGTCTTTGAGGCACCAGTGTTTCAAAGTTAGTGCCCTCATCAAGCTGTGAAATACCATGTGCTGGGGGACGGGGTGGAGAGGGGAGTTGGGGCATGATCGTTTTTGAAGCCCATGGAACTAATGGCATATTTGAGACTAGAAACACCTGGAATAATTGGCCAGTTCTCAGCACTCTGCAGTGCTTTTTCTTTTACTACTACCACATCCAAACTGCACTAGCATTTTTTCCTTTAAATAAGCTGAGGTTTCTATCTGAAGCACATCACGCTATATATATTTCATTGGCAATTCTCAGAAAAATTCTTGAGGGTGAATTCATCATCTCAACAGTGCCTAAACTGCTAGAATGGACAGCAGGTGGGTGGGATAGGATTCTAGGGCAGGGCCTTTGATTAAACCTTCACTACTGTGCCTGCTTGTCTACTGGCTGGAGGGCAGGTGTGTGGGGAAGTGGAATCTCTTGGGAGTTCTGTTTGGTGAAAAAAATTATGACACATGATGAGTTTTAGGACATATGATCCTAATATGGAGACACTGCTGACCCAGAAGTGTGGTAAAAATGGGGATCTCTAGTCTCCCTTTGTAAAACAAACCAACCACCCTCCTGATGTCAATAGCTGGTTTTCTGCTTTGCAGAGGACTGAATGTACCCAGATGTTTGTTGGCAGTGTTGAGCTTTGTGATTTCTACTTGTTTTGTGCTTCCTGCATCTGACAAGTGATGATGCTACTGAAGAGAGATTTTGCTATTGCATTTGACTGCCTTGTGTGTGCTCACTGTTCAGTGTGAAGTTTGGGCAAGCATGGGGCTTTATATATATATGTATCTATATCTGTGTCTCTGTGTGTTATTTCCCAAAGTACTAGTTCCACAGTTCCAGACTTTGGGCCAAACTTGTGGAAAGGAAACCTGCGTCCTTCTGAATTGGAACAGCTTTGGCAGTGCACTGCCAGCCCTTACTCCCTTTGCTTGACAGGCTCTCTGCTCCTTTTGCTTCTTTAAGCAGTATTAGCTCCATAAAGCAGTGTTGCTTTGCTTCCCCTTATTTAAGCCTTCTTTATGCCCATTTTCCTCGTTTTAATTCTGCAGCATGAAAATTATTTACTAGAAAAATCGATTTAACGCTTACAGATAATAAAAATTCACCTCTTGAACCTTGCTGGAGTGTCCATTTGCAGACCAGCTGTTCAAAACACAAACCAATCAACCTGCAAGCACACAGTTGTTGGTTTTTTTGTCCTTTTTTTTTCACAGAAAGAATATGTACATTATTACAGCAAGGGCTGGAACTAGCACTGCAGTGAGCTTGCTGCCTTCACTACACTTTTATAAACACCTGACTGTGGGTCAAAGTTGAGCTGGGAGGGATGGGAAAAGCAAGAAAACCCGCTAACCATTTGTCTCTTGCCATCTTCTTGGCAGCCTGCTGATGGAACCATAATTACATTAGTAAGGAAGTTTTGGATTTTGCTTCATGTAGCCAGGTCTCAAAACCCAACCTACCCTGTTCTCCTGTGAAGACCCTTAAGGGAGAATCTTGATATCATACAGTTACATGATTTGCAACTTGCAGGTGGCTTAATAAAGAATCCTATTTCAGGCCTTTCCCTTTTTTTTTTTTTTTAACATTAGAAAGTTGCTTGTGTAATACTGTTTCACTTGAGAGAGAAAGTGATTTTTCAGTTAGACTGCATTTTCTACTGAGGCTCTCCACTATTGGTAGACTTCCACTGTGTTGCTCATTTCAGAGCAGTAACAGGAAAAAGGCCACATTGCATCTGAACAAATGCTGCACTGGCTTACATAAAAAAAGTGTCCTTATAGACAAATGCTAAATCCAAGTACCAAGCATGGTTGAGCCTGATGAACATTCAGACAAATCACTAGTACATTCTTCATGTGGAGGGGTAGACAGGGGTGGGATGAAAGCCTCAGAATGGTAGAGCAAACTCCAGGATTTGGCACTCCCTCCCATATTTCATTGCTGAGCACCTGCTTCACCTCATGCTATTTTTATTCCAGCATCCAGATGCAACTTTTAAAGAACACAAGCTGTTGTATTTATGGTTCATGGAAGGCTGTCCCTAAGTCTAGCTTCTTAGAACGACGTACGTGTTTTCTTTGAGAGCCCAAAATGATTAAAACCAGTCTGCAGTAAGGATTCATACATGTACATTCTACTCTCTTTATTAATAATAGCATCTGAACTGTATTGAAGATGAGAGCTTATCACACTTTGGTCTCCTTGGTCTTTACATAGCAGCATAGATACAGAGATATGGCATGAGGGTTTTTTTAACTGCAGATTTGCCTTTCTTTAGAGGGAATCTTCCATTAAACATTCTTGTGCAAAAGGTCACAGATTCTCTTAATTCTCTAGAAACTCAGTACAAGCTCTACCTTCTGTAGCCCTTGCTACCAGTCCATTCTGTACTGTGACATCTGTTTGAGAAGATGAATAGCAGTATGGTACAGAAAGAGCAATGAGTTGTGCAAGTACTTCTAATCAAGTAATTTTTTTACTTCTAAAACAAACTGCACAAGCTTTAAATGTACATTTGTGTGCATGTTTACAGAGAGGTTCCTGAAAGCTGTTTTTGAACACCACTTCAAGGTTCTGGTTCTGTTCCACTTTGCACAACTGCACGTTCCTTCCAAGTCTAGCAGGATATATCCAGCCCCAAATTGGTGTCCGATTGTAGTGCCGTGCAAGAAGCTACATCACCTCCTCATAGTTCCAGGCAATTGGCTCTTCAGCTTGTTTCAGAACTGGTGCGGGTGGGGTTTTGGTATATAAAGGAGTAAGTGGCATTAACAAGGCTCTTTGGTTGCTCTAGGGAGACAGTGGCTGAAGCTCTTCTCAGTGATGGCTTTCTCATCCCAAAGATGGATTGTCTGAAGATGCTAAATATTAAGTATGAAGGTTAGTGTTTTGGGCACCGCTGAAGTGAAAAGCACATAGCTGGACTTATGTCCAAGTTTGTTCTTTTTTACTTATACTGAAATCTGTAATTCTCTGCATAGCTTTTTATATATATGGGTCCTTAAACATCTTTTGACCTCTTCTCCAGACACCTTTATAGCCGTGCTTGGCTATTGCTTCTGTATAAATCTCTTACCATATAAGAATTGCTCTTTAGCACTGGATGCCTCCTGGCCAAAATGTGTTTTGAAGCTTGCATCTCTGCCCTTACCTGCAAGAGTTTAACTGTTTTAATGAATTCCCACCACTTTCTTTCCTACACTGAAGATTTGAAGCAAATCGGAATGGTTTTTTTTGAACCTCATTCACCAGTTGCATCTTAGTTCTATGCTCCTGCCCATACGTGTGGAGTTGCATGGATTTTCTGCAAAAGAATTAGGTACCTAGAGGTAATAAAAGTTAATAATTTGTCTGTTTCCCTGGGTCCTCCTGCAAACACAAGCCAAAGAACTTTCCAAGAAAGATCCTCAAATTTCTCTGACTATATTAGAGCAGTTAAAAATTTAGGAGCTTTGTGATTCTGTGTTGCTTTGCTCAACATGCAGAATATTTTTAGACAGAATAGATCTTTATTCCCTGTGAAATAAGATGAAACTGGAAAGGGATTAGCAAAATAGGTTGGTTTTCCTGTGGTTTACCGTGTGATTAGATCAGGCATTTTATTTTCTGCTTTCCTTGAGCTGCTGTGTTTGTTATCAATTTACTGCTTGTTTTAATTCCCTAGCATAAGAAAATAATAGTTCCAGGTTCAGCAAGGATCCCAGACAATACCCTGGAATCAGTGATCTCAGAACAAACTGGTTTAGTTTCGAACAAGCGTGGTTCACAAAAAAAATAGCAGAACAGTGATTTTTTGCTTCTCTTCTTTCTTATTGCAGCAAATAAGGAGGTATTGCAGTTCAAAATTCCTCAGGCGTTTTACTGCTTTTGGCAGCCTTTGCTGACAGGCCTCCTTTCCCAAAGTTTTACACAGATCCTAGTAGAGAAAATGTTTATGGAGCTGAAGGAATGTTATGATTCTTCAGAACTCCGACCTCGGTTCTTGGTCAACTGGATTTCTGAGATGCTCACTGGCATTGCCAAAGTAAATGCTGGTGAGTATGTCTGGAACTTCTGTGTGTAAAAAATAGGAGTCTCTTCTGTAATACTGCAAAAACTGGGAGAATTGTGTGACCTTTAGATGAGAAGTGCACTAACCCAATTGGTACATTTTGTCCTGTGAATGCAGAGCTTTTGTTGCATTTCTCACACTTTTCAACCTGCAGCTTATGTATGTCATGCATTTCTTAGCAAAAACCAGAGAGTGTTATTGTTAACTTGGCTGCAACCTCCTCCAGATAGGAAAAAGCCAATATCTCCCATGAAATATCAGGCCTTAAATGCTATTTTTCCCAGATATTAGTACTTGTAGGAAATAACCGTTGCAGATAACAAATAAGGATGCTCTATGCAACCTGAGAGAACCCGAGTTCTCTGCTTCCAGTTCCTCACTTAACAGAAGCCTGCCTTTACCAAGATATTTGTGTAGTCTTACTGTCCTTGTTTAATCCTATCCCAGGATTTTCATGCCTTCTAAATTTACACAAGAGTAATAGGTAATATTTTGATTTCTGTTCCTAACTCCTTGGAACTGTTTAAATTGTAAACCTGTATGTTTCACTCCAGAGATGGGGATGCAGAAGAGCTTTAATTATTGTAAGCCTGTCACAGGAATTCTGTTAACAGGACTTTTATATTGTGACATAGTGTATCCCTGAAGAGATTTCCAGCTGGTTGATTTTGCCACCTCTGCTGTCCTCTCCCAGTCTGGATCAGTCTGAACCAAGATTTTGTCAGTATCTGTAGCAGTCACAGGTTAATGTTTGATGCTTTCAGTCAGCATGGGTTTTGTCTGTTATGTACTAAGATCCCTGGATGGCTGCAGTTCCCAGCTGTTAAGTCTGCTTATTGCAATGCTATCTGGAATGATCTTGGGTCTCAGAAGCAATATACTGCATTTATTTGGGACAATACTGTGCAAACACATCTTGTGGCTTTGTTTGGGGTGGCATGCACACAGCCAGCTTGGGAATGTCTGCACCTCCCTGTGGTCATGTCTCATGGAGCCAACCTAGCTGTCAGTGCATTGACAAGTCCCTCCTAACAACCTTAATGTGTTGGGTCAGTACATCTGGGCCTAGACTTGGATTGGAATGCCAGCTTATTTGAGGATGAGTGTTCCAGTAAAAATGCAAAGGGATGAAAGGCTTATTTTTAATGAGTTTTTAGCACCTTACTGTCTTCATTGTCTTCTTTGAAGGGAAGAAAAGACAACAGTGTAACAAACAGGTGTCTGTGAAGGATCTCTTCCTCCATAAAGTTCCTTTGCAGTGGACAAGATTGACTGATAATTGCTTGGAAGCTCCCTGCTGGGCCACTCCACACCTTCTTCAGCTGTAAGTTTGACCCTGTGACCTAGGAAAGGGACAGCAAACAGTGCTCTGTAACAGCTTGGGCCAGCTCCTTTGTGGTGTGATGAATTATAGCTGCATTCCCTTTTCTTCCTTTGCACCTAGTAGAAATTGTGGCAGGTGCATATAAAACTCTGCTTGTTGCTGGTCATCTCCTCATTGATTCTACAAAGAGAAGAAGGAGGAGAATTTAAAAGGATTGCACCTTCAAAATTAAAGTGGAGATTATGTGGGAAGGTATTAAAGAAGCAACCTGGTCAGAAGAAAAGTGACTTGGTAGCAGAGGTGTGATTGCTTCTATGGGTGATAAGAATTTAGCAGAGATTGTAACTTTTTCACATGAAAACAGTAGAGCAGGAATTCACTTGAAAGTGTCCTGTGCTCTTAATTTTAATCATAAAAGAGGGAGTATTCCAACATCCACCCACCAGGGAATAATCAGATTTGCCTGTTAGGGGAGATACAGGAGAGAGCTGTCCTGGAGGAAACACATTTAAGAGGCTGCTCAGCTTGACTGTTCTTCATTTGCAGTGTGTTTCATTTTGTAAGACTTTCACCTCCTTTCTAGGATCCTCACAATCATGACACCTCGCTTGCCACGTTCTTCACGGAAGAACCTTCTCTATCTCGCGTCTGTGTACACGGAAGGAGCTGGCCCTTTGTCCAGCCCAGGCCTCTCCTCAGACTGCAGTGAACAGCCAATTTACACGATAGAGAGCTTACAGTGGAGGGCCAGGCAAGACAATCAGGTTAAAACTCAAGGACATACTGTAGAGAAACAAGAAGATATGCTGGAGAGAGATGATGGTGCAGAGGAGATGGAGGAGGAGGAAGAAGAGATGGCAACTGAAACAAATCCTTTGGAAGGACTTGCTCATTCTGGTCACATGGTGGCTATTGCTGAGAAAAGGGCAGCACTGCAAGGGTCCGCCTGGCAGATCACTGCAGGTAAAAAATGACTCTGTAAGACAGTTTTCATCACTGGCAAACATTAATTGAAAAGCAAAGGCATCTCAGCCCTCTGGGCCTGGCCAGAATTAGTGTGCTTCAAAATCATCCAAATATCAAATCACTGAAGACTGTTTGTTTTTATTTTTTCCAGACTTCTCTTTATGTGCAGGAGTCATCTCTCTTAAACTCTTAAAATATTTTGAGTGCTTTTTCCAGGAGAATGTTGTTACTGCATCATTAGAATTTTATCTGGCTTTTCCAAACTGTTTAAAATTTGAATGTATCCAATTGTTGGAGCAGCATATATACCAGCTTTGAATGGCAAAGAAAATACAAGTGTTTGTTTGTCAGAGATGAGTGTATTTAAAAGCCCAACTGGCTGTGCTAGAAAGCACTGCTTTTAAGTTCCATGCTCCAGGAAAATTGCTGCTATGACATGGTGGCAAGCAAAAGAAAAGAGCGAGGCAAGTTTTTATGGGGAATAAACAATATATCTAGCATTTTCTTAGCTTTATTATGGTAGCTGTGCTGTACTTCCTTGTTGGGGTAGAGCATATTGTAGGTGGGATTTTTGAATGAGTGATTTATGGAGAAACTTGAAGACAGGAGGAGGTAGGTGGAGAGGAGTTGGAGCCAAAGTGATACTTAAAGGAGGAGGAAGAGCACTCATTAGAGGACAATAAACTCTTGCACCCAAATCACATGGAAATTTTCCCAAGTCAAAAAAAAAAAAAAAAAAAGAGAAATCTACCTAAGCAGCTTGTCTTAGTTATGCTGATGTGAACTGCTTGTTAGAGGTGGATATTTTAGGACAGAAGCAAATTGTCCCATTTCACAGACTTGAGTATGTACAAACCCATGGCAATATGTAGTGTATCAACTATTTACCAGGTTCTTCACTAAAGAAAGGGCTTAGCTTGTTAAATATGTGTAATAGTAGTTTGCCTTACAGATGTGTTGGATGTTGCCAGATGTTTTTTCTGCCCCTTTTTTAATTGTAAAATGGTAACACTTAGAAAGCACTATCCTATGTCAAGATTTTTTGTTCTATTAAATGCCCAAGAATCGTATAAAAAAGAAAATCAAATACATCTGCTGCTTCTTTAGGGGGAGTACTTGGGCTTCTGAGCAGATATTGGGTGCACAAAACAAGTCAGTTTCAGGCAGAGAGAAAGGAATGACCAAGCTGTGTGTGGTTAGTAGGGTTCTCAGCCTGTGTAGTTACTGTTGGCTCTCTGGAGTGGAGTGCCTTATCTTTTGAAAGCTTCTGTCTGCTGGTCTTCACTGAGCTGCTAGTAAAGCATTCCAGAAATAAGTGTTCTGCTTTCAAGAAAGCAAGCAGGCTTAAGAAATCTTATTTTCAAAACAATGCCACATGATGATTTTTTATCTTTCATTCAGTTAGATGTGGAATAATGAAATTTAAAGGGGGATTTCCCTACTGGGAACTGCCTTTGAAATTTTGGCACCACAGTGTAAAGGACTGGACACAGTGATCTTATCAGTTGTGATGGTTGTATCTTCGTATGTGTACAAATGGCTCTTTCCATTTACAGAACTACGCAGAGTAATTTTTTAAAAATCAACATAGGCAAGTCAATGTGTATATTTCAAATGGAATTATGCTTAAAAGAGGGAGGTAAGTATGAAGGGTTGCTCTAGAATACCGTGGAGTTTTTTCACTGAGCGTTGTCCCGGGGAGGTTTGGGTGAGCTGCACTGCACAGGCTGTGTGATGCCACGTCACTCCAGATGTGTCCCTGTTCTCTCACGTGCTACAATGACTTTCTTTGGAAGAGATAGTGAAGATAGAAATAAAAAAAGTTAGAACTGCAGTTCAAAAATATTTTACCTGAGTACCTGAAATTGGTCATTTTTGTTGAATGGCTGAGTTGCGTGAGACAGTATTTTTGGACTTGTGGTGATACTATTTTTTAAAAATCTCTCTGGGGAGCTCACACTTCTTATTTATGTACTGTTTTTACCCAGACGAAGTTCGGTGGAAAGACTTTCCTCTTGGGAAACTCCCAGGTCAAACAGATGACCCTGATGGTCTCATGTTGAATAGTTACTCCATGATGTCCCTGCCTGATCAGCCAGTGAGAGATGAGTGGCAGTCTCCCAACACAAAGTGAGTAATGTGCGGGCAGGACTTTGTCCCCACACAATGAAATACATTTCTCTCTCTGTCCCTTATACTATATGATGTGAAAAATTGAGGATGAGATTTCTTTTTTACTTCTATTTGACTAAATACTTTGACCCAGATACTTACTGTTGTCTCTAATGTGTAGTGACTGTGCTTGTCAAGATTTTTCAAGTAATGTATTTCTGGAAGGACCTTTGCATCGTTGGTATAATAGTGTAAGTCTGCGTTTCAGACTGTGGTGACAACTTTCAGTGTTGTCTGATGCAGATAGTAAGATACAGTCTGCTGATCCCTCAGAGTTACTAGTCTGGAAGTGCAGAATTTTTAAAGCAAGCTACTGAGAGCTGGTGCAGAATCTGCCTGGTGGTATGCTGGGATGAGTAAGTTTAATGGGAAGAACTGTGGCCTTGCAGTTAAAGCGTTCAGGACTAGAAGCCTTGGAAGTCATTTAGCCTCCCCCAGTGTCAGTTTTCGTAGACTAGCTAATCTCATATAGGAAGGAGGAGTCATTCTGAAATGCGCCGTGATTTGCTGAAGCACTTTGAAGTCTATTAGTGGGAAAGCCTGAAGATGAGGACAGAAGGTAGTCACAGGACGTGGTTGGCTACAGATTACTTCTGTAACACCTGAGGAAGGAATTTGCTGTATGTAACTGGGATGGTGAATATGCTGTGAGTTTAATTTCAGTGAATGTAAACATGTCTCTTCTCCGTATGCTTGAAATGGAAACTGTATTACGCTTCCTGAGTAGGGTCTAAACCACTGCAGTCCCAGTTATTCATCCTATGGTTTACCCAGCATGAGACAAACTCTCTTACACAACAGTGGACTCTTCCTGCTTGTTTCTGCTGCATTGGTCTAATGGTATGCTTGCATTCTTGATGGACACAGACAGAATTTATTGCTACCTGCACTGCTCCAACAACTCACAGTGTCATAGGAAGCTACTTCACAAAGCCCTAACAGTCTTCCCTCAAAGCTGAAAGAATATACTCAATGCTTAACCTCTCTGCCTTTGTCTCCTTCATCTTTTCCTGTCATCAAGTTTGGAGCTGCTTTTTGATACTGCTGCTATTCTCATTCCCTTCTGGGAATGTACTTTTGCTATGCACTCCTTGGGTCTGTTGGACTATCTGAGAGTTAAATGCAGTCATCTAATTGGCGATCAAAAATGTGATTTCTATGTTATCCTTTGAGGAAGCCATCTTATAATCTTACAATTTTTTACTCCAGCTCTTTCTACAAGAAAACATTGCAAGGATTATGAGATGCTGATATTTAGGAGATCAGAAGTTATTAGCACAGCCTCAGCAGGCTTGAAAACTCAGTTTCTATTAACTGGGGCTCTGATCCTCAGCCGCAGTGTGTTAGCTTTGCTCAGTGACCTTTTCAGAGCTGCAGCTAGTGATTTAAGCTGCAGATGTGACCTCAGTAAAGAAACACAGTTTGCCATGGAAGTCATAGAATCATAGAATGTCTGGGCTGGAAGGGACCTCCAAAGGTCACCTAGTCCAACCCCCCCGCAATAAGCAGGGACATCTCCAACTAGATCAAGCTACTCAGAGCTTCATCCAGCCTGATCTTGAATGTCTCCAGGGATGGGGCCTCCACCACCTGTCCAGGCAACCTATTCCAGGGATCTATCACCCTGAAGAACTTTTTCCTAATGTCTAACCTAAATCTGCCCTTTTCTAGCTTAAAGCCATTACCCCTCCTTCTGTCACTCCAAACCCTTGCGAATAGTCCCTCCCCTGCTTTCTTCTAGGCCCCTTTCAGATACTGGAAGGTTGTTATAAGGTCCCCTTGGAGCTGCTTCTTGTCCAGGCTGAACAACCCCAAATCCCTCAGCCTGTCCTCACAGCAGAGCTGCTCCAGCTCTCTGATCATTTTTGTGGCTCTCTGAACACGTTCCAACATCTCCATGTTCTTCTTGTGC
>NW_008589226.1:0-7138 GCF_000691845.1 Merops nubicus
CGGCTGGAGTAACCGCCCCGTCCCTTCTCGCCCCCCTCCAGGAGCACTATGAACGAAGAGCAGTTCGTGAGCATCGACTTGGACGATGATAACGTCTGCAGCGTCTGCAAGCTGGGAACCGAGGAGGAAACGCTCTCCTTCTGCCACATTTGTTTTGAGCTGAACATCGAAGGTAACGTTGTAATCGGAGTCCTCTTGGGCGAACTTCGTTTGTAGACTGTTTAGCTTGGAACTGACCGCAAATTGGGCTTGTTGGGAAGGTTTCGTAAAGGTTCAGGTTTGAAAACGTTTGTATTTAGAAAGTTTTCGTGTTGGCCAGACTAGTTTGTAAGGTTCCTAAACAGCTCATTTCCAATAAAAATGGGTGCCGTAGCTGCTCTAGTGCACCCACCTTTACTGGAAAAATAGCGCTCCTCTAGATGTAAAGATGTACCTCCCTTTCAGGAGCTTCTGAAATGGCCTGGTGGTCGTTTCATCCACTGATGTTAGACCTCTGGTGTTAATTCAGATTTATGTTCTTCTTGTAGTCAGGGGTTTTGCTCAATAGTTAGAGGGGTCTATGTATAAAACTTATTTAAATGCAAATTCTAAAGCATAGCAAGTTTTTTTTCTGGAAGCAAATCGATGTTTCACAAGAAATAATCAGGATTATTTCTTTTTGTTTTCATAAATTGCTAATACACGTTGTATGGTAAAACTGGGTGTGTTGTCAAAGCTTCTTAAAGTTTGCAAATTATGACATAGAGATTTTGTCCATCTTTCAAAAGACTAATATTGTAATAACATTTTGATCTCCAAAATGACGTTTTTAGAATTTCAAACTTTGGTTTGATGAATTATTTTCCCATCTTGTTGCTCATCTTCAGGTATGAAGCGTTAGGTATGAATGAACCGAATGCTCACTCGTGATGAGTTGTTTCCTTTTTTTTAAGCGAAATAAGAATTTTTTGAAAGTATAAATACTATTGCTTGATTTGTGGGCAACAAAGTAATTTGTTCCAGTTATATGTAAAGTAGTGTTTGTATGTGCATGTAACTGCCTAGAGTAGTCTATTTTAGCGTGGTGCGATTGAACATGAAGGTCTTAACGTTGTTATGTGAATAGTCCCAGGTCTCGATGACAGACAGTAAGATTTGCTGCGTCTGATGTACGTGAGAGTACACTAAAGGTGTGAGATCTAGTCCTCCTGAGGGGAAATAGCACTGTGCTCAGTGATCTAGTTGCTTTTTCTGAACCCTAGCAGCATAAAACTGACTGGAATGTAGCAGGCTGTAAGGATATGTGTTCCATACAGTTTCTACTGTGCATTTATCTTTCAGTGCATGTATAGGTAATAAAATTTTGCTTGTACCCTCTAGAAATCTGAAAAATGCATCAGATAATAGGAATCTCTTTTAAATACTGACTCAGTACTCTCCATTTTATAACAAATTTTTAAAACTGATGCCTTTAAGCTCTTTGTTGCTAGAGGTGGTGTATTTTAACCTGAAAAATGCTTTCATGCTTCAGTAGTAATTTGTATGGTTTATGGTTTTGTTTAGAAGAGACATGCTTGTGCTTGCACTTCTTGATAAAACTTGGGGCAACTGTCTGACCTAAGGCAACGTAACGTGTCAGTCTGAGTTTTCCAACTGCTTTGAAATGATAGGTTTACAATTCTCATGTGGAGTGAAGATGTTTCTCTTGGCTTTTAAATGAGGCAAAAAACATTGCTCTTTACATTCAGAATCTAGTTTTGTTTTGGAAGTGTTGAAGCAGATAAACCAGAATGCATTACAGAAGTGCTGGATGGTTTCTATGCTCTGTTGTTTAAAATAAGCTGTGGAATTGTCAAAGTTACTTTTTATGGATGTTACTTTAAAGGTGACTATATGTTTTAGCTGGAACAGCTTTTTTTTTTTTTTTTTTCTCTCCTGGAACTCTTAAGTAGCCTTGATAATAATACAGACTTAATCTGTGCAGCAGGCTGCTTTGCATAATCTTCTAAATTTTCAGTCAATTTTAAAAGAAGTCTACTTCAACGGACTAGTGATGAAAGTTCATCTGACATTATGTGAACCTTTATATTCTTAATGTTTTATTTTGCGTAGTAAAGTGAAAAAACTAATCTTTGATCATTATAGCATCAAAATACTTCCATTTCTGACGTTGTCTTCTGTGTACCTCTTTGAAAAGATGTGTTGTTACTGCTTTCATAGGGACAGGAGGCTTAAGGGCAGAAGAAGCTGTAAAGTGACTTTACAAAGAATCAAAACTTCTTAGCTGAATCAGTGCATGAGCCAGCCCTTAGCTATATCCATGGTCATGCTCTCCCCTACTTGACGTATTTACTGCATGCCTTTATTTTCCTGTGATAGGCTGTGATTTATACATGTCTACAATAACAATTGTTCGTCAACCCCAGGGACTGAAATGCATAATTCACTAACTTGGAGTGTTATGCTGGATGTTTTCATACTGACCTCCTGCTTACACTTTAATGAAGTTCAGATGTCTTGTAACATAGCTACTTGTTGGGCAGAGCTGACTGTGAGGTGCATCAGCTCTGTAGATGTGCTATCCCATGCTCCAAAGTAAGCATCGCTCACGCTAATAGTTTGCCTTTTTATTTAACATCCTATTTTAAAATCCGAGCAATTAAAACACGTACACATGTTTTTAAGTAATTCAGGAAGTGACACAGGCTGCCTGGAAGAGAGATTCCTGCAGCAGCCGGGACAGTGCTTGAGGCTTGCTCCTTTTTAGCCTTGGTGCGCATGTGTGACTTCTCCCTGGGAGAGGTAGGAGAGAGCTGCTGTTGGGGAACAGGCAGAGCTGTTAGTCACAGCTCAGCATCTTGCAGGATGTTTAAGTACTCCCACTGTTTGCAGCTCCCTGTTAACTTCCATGTGTGAAGTGCTGTGTGACTTGAGGGGTATGTGCAGCACCTCTTCCATCTGTCCTTGTCATCCAGTCCTCCTTAGGAGGTGGGTCAGCATAGAAGGGGGTGTTGGAGGTTAAGTGGTGGACTTGACAGTGCTAAGTTTACAGCTGGACCAAATGATTTTAAAGGTCTTCTACTACCCAAATGATTGATTATGTGATTCCATGAGTCTGTGTATGAAATTCCAGAAATAGACTTTCTGATTTCCTTTTTTGAAAAGGGTGCCATATTCTAACACTGTAACAAAACTCAGGAGAACGGTTCTGTTTCCCTTCATGAGAGCAGATGATTGCTTAAAGCTGTCTATGGTAAATCATCACACTTGAAACTGATCTAGCCCAAGGCTTAACCACTTCAATCCCCTCTGAGACTGACTTTCTCAAGTGTATGTATACAAAATACTACTGAAATATAATTTACTTAGCTGCACTTAATTACATTATAGTTTACTACTGTTGAATCTTCGTGCCTTCTGACATAGGCGAGTTCACCAGCTGTACAAGTTTGCTTGTGTGTAGGTAGTGTTGATTGTCTTAGTTAAGTAAGATGAGTAATTAGACATAAGGAAGAGACCACCCCCATCTGTAATGACTCAACAGACTTCTTCCTGGATCAGTGTTGTGGTGAGTCTCAGCCTTTACTTTCCTGACGTTGGGGTGGGTTTTTTTGTAACCTCTACTATGTTTGGACAATATCTCAATAATGGTAAAATAATGGTAAAGAACTGGAAAAACAAACAAACAAAAAAAATCAAGTTATTCTTACAGGCCTTTATAGAGACCACTATACAGAAAGCTTAATCTGTGTTCTGTCTTTTAATGAGCAAATGGCTGAGTTTCTGAATGAGGAAGTTAGTTATTGTGTCATGAAACCTTTGTCTTTATCGCAAATCATGACCCCATCATGATTTTTTTTTAATGCTTGATTTTAGTCTTTTAATGAAATGATAGCTTAGCCTAAAATGTGGTTGTGATTCTTTCTAAGTAGTTAATTCACAGAAACTACTGGTTTGAGTTCAGCTGTGGTGTCTGCCACAGAATTTATTCAGAATTGACGTACATGGAGTCTGTTTCTCTGAAGTTAAATGAAGGACTGTTGCCAAAGTAAGGGGGGGAAAAAAGGAAAACAGACATAAAGAAACAATGTAAAGATGAAGGTTTAAACTTCCTCACATCATGAGTCATTAACTTTTCTTGAGGAGCAGAGCAAGAGTAACTTTCTTAGAAGTGTTTAGTAGTGCTGTCTTCAGTTTAAATGGGAGAGTGGGTTTCTTTTTGGCCCTGTTGTACTTGCTCTGTCAGCTCACTTAGTTTGACAATTCCTGCTTAGGGAAGCTGGGTAGACTAAGCTACACATAAATACCTCATTGCAAAACAGGCTTTTGTGTCTGAAGTATCACTATCAAGTGATTTAGCACATCAGAATGCTAATATGATTCTTAAACTTAACTCACATTTTAAGTATTTTTCATATTTAGTATTTCACTTGTGAGAAACGCAGCTGATCTCTACAGTGGTTTTAAAGTTCTGAATGGGATTTAGAATGTCTTGGTGGTGTGGGTTTGTTGGGGCTTGAGGTTGACTTTTGTTTGCCTTGTGCAGACAAAGTGAACATCAGAGATTGCTGTGTACTGCTTTGTTTTTCTGAGTAGGTGTTGCAGTAATGTGGGAATTGAAATGGGAAATGTTTTAGATTCATGTGTAACTAGATTGCATAAGCCAGGAAATGATGTGCTGTGTGTTAGTTTGAGACAAATTTCTCCTCCTTTTTTATTTCATTATAATATGGGAAAACAATTAACTGAACTGTGGTAGGAAATACATAATACTAACAACAGAGCTGCAGTTATAACTGGACAGTAGGGGGAAAATATCCGAATGTAGAAAAAATGTAAGTGTGTGTATGAATAAAACCTGTCTGTCTGTGTGTATATCAGCAAAACCCTCTGCCTGAGTATCGAGTCCCTACAAGCTGCTTTAAAACTCCAGTTGTAGGTTTCCACATAAGCATGCAGTGCCCCACGGAGATACCCAGCTGTGCTCTAATCCCCCTTTCAGGAGGGTGTCACTGCCCGGCCCGTGGTGCACAGAGCAGGCAGGGGCAGCCGGAGAGGTGAGCAGCTGTGCTGCCTGTGGTGCTGCCCGGAGTTGTTCAGGTGTCGGCACGTGGGGAGGCACTGTGCAGTGCAGACCTGTCCTTCACTGATGCACGCTTTGTGATCCCCTGAACAAAGCCTGAGGAAATCCCAGCTCCAGGAACTTAATACCTGAATGGATTTGTTCAAACATTGGGCTTGTCTTTGAAGATTTCTGAGCTGACAGCGTAATGATTGCAGTTTAGTTCTACAGTATTTATGGTAATGTCTCTATCTTAACCTTGTTTTGTACTACTACGTCTTAATGCTGAATTACTCAAAAATCTGTTTCCTGAAATTCAAGGGTTCGTAAACAGAGATAAAACTATAATAGAAGAGGAAAATCTGACTATTTAAGCTGATTTTTATTTACTCTTCTGCCTTTCTGGTGCTGCTAACAATGGGAACATCTTGAATGGTAGCTGACAAGCAAACTGGCTTGCTTCCATTTCTGCTTAAAGCTGAAAACAGCTGTATGGCAAATGACACTCTGTATCCTGGCTCTTGTAACATAAAAGAAGAGATAGTGTTAAGTACTGAGTATCTCTTCCCCTGATTTATGTTAATGTAATCACATTGCCATGGTCCTTTAGAGTACCGATAGACTCATAGCATTTAAGGCAATTTGAGCATCAGCTTGGTGCATCCCAGTCTCCAGTTTGAGACAGACGTATATACAATTACAAAGCTATATACAAATTTTGTATATTAAGCTATATACAAATCTAGTTTACTGCATAGGTTTTTTTTCTCCTGTTGAGGTCTATAAAATCTTGTGTAATATCTTCATTCTGTGTTCTTTAAGTTCATTTACAAAAAAAAAAAATTAGTTGTTAAAAGCTATAAGCACTCAGGTTTCACTGTTTTCCTTCTTACACCCTGTAGAAGAATATCTCACTGAAGTAAAATGGGTTGTAGGGTGTAGCTGAAAGGATTGGAAAGTGTTGTTTTAATTTATTTCTCTTCCAAAAATATTACACATCCTTATTTTTTTTAATGTTAATGAAATAATAGCAGATAGCTTATGTTGTCAAAACAATATATTTTGTAACATTTCATCACAGCCCTCTAGACTAGACTAGACAGATAGGAACTTGTTTCCAGGTAAGATTTGCAGTCTAGGGCTGTGAATCATTTCTGTGAACTTGAATGGACTTGTGGAGCTAGCTGCAGTTTCCAGTAAACCTCTTGACTACAAATTCAAGTCCAAACATAGTTGGAGATGCTATTCTTAATCTTCTAATCTTGCCATGTAAGTACTGCTGCGTAATGGTAGAGCTGTGTGGCTAGTTCTAAAAGTACATTCTTGAATTTTCTCTGTGTAAATTTAGAAGGTTTGTATATGCAAACAAGTAAATTGAGCAGTCATGTTACTCGCCTGGCATCATCTAGAATATAGAAATACTGTCTCATGGGTTCCACTCTCTTCAAGGTCAGTTTAATTCATTTTTCTTACAAAGTGTGGGGCATCTTTAAAGTAGTAGTTCCTGTAGTAAAGATTTTGTCAGAATGTAATAGCTTGTCTAGTACAGTAGTAAACTCTCTTCTTAGTGGAGTAGTTTACAGGAAACATTAATTTTGATAAAGTTTAAAGGCTAGTTGGATCTTTGTTCTGTCTTATATAGTATGTCGTTGCTAAGTGCTAAAATACGAATGAACTAATAGAAATGCAGTGGGAGATGATTTGTGTGCACTTGATGTATGGAATGCGCTGTCTTTATCATATGAAAGTGAGAACTTTAATTTATGAATAAGGTAATCACTAGTCTTTACCAGGTGTTGGTTTTTTGGAAGTTAATGAATGGCATTGGCATGTTGCTTCTAGCCAACCTAATAAATAGTAAGATTTAACTCTCAAATGAAATTGTATGCATGCACTTAAAAATATCAGTTGGCTTTAAGTCTTGGAGGAACACGTCTCTAATGATCCCATTTTTCAGCATTGGGAAGAATTGTACAACTGAAGAATGCTGGTTTTCCCCACCCCTTGTCGTTTAGATGTGTGGATGACTGTCAAGGCTTAGGGTCAGGTCCGTCCCCAGACCTCTAACAGATGCTTTCTGTTAACCCCTCCCCCCCC
>NW_008589226.1:7169-19772 GCF_000691845.1 Merops nubicus
GGAAGAGAAAGGGAATAAGGGAGAGAGACTTATCAATTAGAAAAGTAAAACCGCTTTAATTAAAATAATCATAATATTAGTAACACTACTACTAATAATAATAATAAAATGGAATATATACAAATGTATGTAAAACCAGTATGGAACCCAGCTCCCCCCAGTACATCACGGTCACCCCCAATGCTGGGGAGCAGCCCCTGGGGAAAAGTCCCAGTCTGAACGCAGCCACAGACGGCAGCTGGGCACAGGGGCTGGATTCTGGTACTCGGTTCAGAAACACGGGGCTCGGGATCAAAGGCAGGATGGATGGAGTCCTCCTTGGATGCCGGCCACTGCAGGAGCAGTCGAAGCCAGGAAGAAGGTGGAAGGGAGACAGAAGGGTTGACCCTTGTGATCCTTCAGCTTTTATACCAAATATGAGGGATACGGGATGGAATACCCCACTGGTGAATTTAGGGTCACTTGTCCTGTCCACTCCTCCCTGCAGGCGCCGATTTACTTCCTGCCCCCCTCCATGTGGTACACAGGACTTAACAGTGACTTGGTCTGCACACCAACCCTTGGGAGTAACTCTGAAGATGGAGCGTTATCGCTGCTAGAAGCAGACACTGTCTGTGAAAGTGTGCAGTTAGCTAGAAGAGTTTCAGTTGAAAAGTAAAATCACTGAACAGAATTAGTTCTGTTCTACCCCAAACCAGGACAATGACTTCCTGTCTTAAGTCATTATGGGCTGATTTTAGTTAAGGTATTTTGGATAGGTCTTGGGATCTGCTTTTCTTCTCTAAGAACCCCCCCTCTTTCAGCACTTCCGATAAACAGACCGAGATGCACCAGTGGCTTGAAACAGATAGACCTGAACTTTTACTGTCTGGTGAGGCATTCCCCTGTCTGCTGCAGGTCTCAACCCTGTACAGGAGGTAAACCAAACTTGAACTCATCTGATCTCCATGCTCCCAGTGGACACGAGCAGGCGTTGTTCAGGAGCTGGCTGAACATCCCTGTTTACAGAGCGAGGCTGTGTGCAGGCAGGGGAGGGCGGGGGGAGCAGCAGCTGGGACGTCTTCAGAACGTGTAGTGTGAGCTGGGCCTTAAAGCAGGAAGGCAGGGGCTGGTGCCACTCACAAGGGTCCTTGCTTGTTTATAGGGTTAAAGGAGAAGGCATAGGTGCTGATCACTAATCTCTCCGGACTTGACTATGTAAGAGGAGGTGAATTGTACCTGAGAAGCATTTCTTCACTGGCTACAAAAGCAGTCTCCACAAACAGCTAAAACTAGAGGTGTACCTTCCTTAAATATTCAGACTTAGATAATTTTACCTATGTTGCCAGTACTATACAAATTTGTGTTATGAAGTGCATTCAGTCTCCTTTGACTATTCTTAACCATGTATACTTTACACATTTTTGGAAGCTATATTTATGGTGGATGCCAGCATTATACTGAGAAGGCAGCTTTTCTTTGCCTTTCTCTAGGGTCAGGTATAAATCTTGTAAATTCTTTAAAGGGACTTTAATATGGCTTTATTTAACTAACATCATAGTACAAACTTATTGACTATTCATGTGTCTAGAAGTGTTCTTCTTAATTTAGTTAAATCCATCTTAAATTCCGTTTATGGGGGTGTTTGTGTTTGTTTTTTTTTTTTTCTGTTCTTCAAATTCTCAAGATAAGGTTATTCACCATTGCAAAAACAATTAGTTTTCCACATTGCATTATAAATTGTTAAAGACAGCCTGAGTTCCCTTCTTAGCATTATTTCCAACTGATGGAGCTGAAAGACCAAATAAGAAGGTTTTTAAAAGAAGAATAACAGACAAAGTTAAAAGAAAAGAAACAAAACAAACAAACAAAAAAACAAACAAAAAGAAAACAACCTCTGGGGAGAATAAACAAGCAGGCTAATGATTACTGATTTTATTTTTTTTTAACAAAAACTTTTTTGAAGGGATGTGAAGTAGTCTTTGAATTCAAGAGCATTCCTTTTGAATTGAGCTTGTTTATTATTATAATCTTCAAATTAGACAGTTATTCTAGACAGATTTATATTTACATGTGAGCAAACAATTCAGCTCTCTGTCTTTGTCATGAAGTTACACATATTTCACAGTGGATCAGTTGGAAAGGCAGAAATAGTCTTCATAAAGTTTTTCCCTTCCAAAAAAAAACCCCAGAACTGTAACATGATAGAAACTGATTTGCCTTCATGTACAAATGCTTTAAAATGGGGTAGAATTTATTGAGATGTGATTATGCACCTGATTGTATAGTAAATACTCTCCCTGCTTTCTGCTACTTTGTACTTATGAATAACTACAAGTTACAAAAATGTGTACTACTTTATAAATTGCCTGATTGTCATTCATTTACAAAAACAGGAATGCATTAGGACTCTATGTTGAGCAGTGTAGCAGTATAGAGGAAGAGTTTCTGCTGTGCATAGCTTAGAAATTGAAAAATATTAAAAAACATGTTTTGCCAAAATACTAGTTTCCTAGATAGGCAGCCTAGTTCTTAGTAGTCAACATGAGTAAAGTGATACATTCCTATTTCATCTAGGACACATGGATTGTCAGAATTGGAAGGAAATAAAGGATAGTAAACTCTTATATTCTTTCATTATTTGTCTTGAGGCTTGGGACTGTCCTGTGAATCTTCACTTGAGGAATGATATCTGGCATGAGCTTGTTTCCTAATAACATCTGCTGTCTTGGGGCTGCTAGATATGGTCTTCTAGATGTTACTGAATTTTGGTAGTTTTTTTTTTTTTTTTTCCCTGCAGATAACACTTTGCTGCTCTGGGTGGTTGTGGGGTTTTTGCTGCTTTTTGCCATTGTTTTTCCTTCTCTGAAAAAATAAGTATGAGTAGGACATAGTTGGATATAGTCTGCAATCCCATTGTTAGAAAGTAAGAGAAGGGCCAAATGTTACATATACCTGCAAGCATGGGAGAAAGAAAGTTGATAGTTGTATGATTGCCGCCTGGAAGAACCAGCCCAAAAATAAAAAGGTTGAGATGAATATTGGCAAACAAATGTTGAGATAGAACTGAAATCCTGTAAAAATCCCTAGAACTGGCAATAGCCATTTATCAAAATTATTATATTATTTCTTGTAATGTACAGAAGTCTTACCTTTATTCATCAGCTTGTGTATAATGTTGAGTAAAGTAATATATCTTCTAAAATTGAACCATCTTTATTTGTTTGATCCATGCCTATTTACCAGCTGGTAGATTTTTCTGCAGTTGAGATGGAGGGAAAAATACAAAGTAATCTGAGTGGAGTATTAAATCTTACCAAAAAGAAAGAGGCATCTTTTCTGCCTCATAAAGCTGCTGGTGCTGCTCACAGAAGGATTTGTGAGGGAGAAGTGTGCTCTGGCTTGCTCTCGTGTTGGTGCAGCATTACGAGTTTGTGCTGGCACAGCAGCTGCTGTGAATTCTCAGCTCTTGGGATGCAGTTCCAGAAGGTTAGGGGCTGATGTTGGTTACATTCCCTGTATGGGAAAGGACTAACTCTCACCTTAGTATGAAATAGAGGGTGAGGAGTTTGGGGGATATTGGTGGTTTTTTTTGGTTTTTTTGTTTGTTTGCTTGTGTTTGTTTTTGGTGGGATTTTTTGCATGTGTTACAGTTGGAATCCAAACCAGTTATGTGAAAACTGAAGCATATCTGTTAACAATTCTGTACAAAGTTTATTTGGGTTTATACATTTTCTCTCCTTACTGTATTGAGGAGTATTTAAAATAAACCCTTTTGTTTTGGTTTGGTTTTGTTTTGTTTTTTTTTTCCAGTGGAGTATGAGGTGGAGAATGATATAAATTCTGTTCAGGAGCAAGGGTTGTTCTTCTATACTATAATTATTTTTTTTTTGTAGTAACTTCCTCTATGTTCAGAAATAGTGACATTATCACCAATATGTGACATAAGTAGCAAAACTTAAGACTTTTGAAGTAATATTTTTTTTTTTTTCCTTCTGTAATGGTTGCTAATTTCAAGGATTTGTGATATTACCAAGTTCTGATAAAATAGTTTGCATTGAGGTGCATGCCTCTGGAGTAGGGAAGTTAAAGTTCAGGACTCCTTTTAAAAGATAAATTTGTCAGAAGGAAAACTCAAGTAACCTTGAGCTTAGATATAAAATCAGATGGAGCTTCATAAAGCCACACATTACTTCTTTTTTTTTGTGGAACTGAAATTGTATGGTGTGTGGTTTCACACTGTTGTCCTGTTGGACAAATAAGATGTTATTCTCGTCGGAATAATAACACAGCCTCAAAGGAAATTTTTTTTTTTTAAAGTGTAGCTGCAGTGTTGTATAATTTCTTGTGCAAGTGTTTCTTTTGTGATTACCCTAGAAGTGATAGTGTGTCTATAAAAGGAAACTTCTTCTGACCTGCTTCTTCAGATGTGCCAGGCAGAGGGTCTAGCTGCAAGAGGCCATGCCTGTAGAACCCGCTTTGGGAATATTTAATTACATTTGGAATAGTTTTGGGTTTTTTTTTTCTGGTTTTAATTGAAACAATGCTGCAGTCCTTTCCCTAGTTTTGGGGAAGGAGGACATACAAGGGAGGATAAGGAGATGTAAAAACTTAGTAGGTATGTTTGTTTTTTTGGGTTGGGGGAAGGGTAGCATCCTGAGAGCAAAACAGACGTTAGTACCTGTCAGCAGCTGTGAACTAGAAACGGTCTGGGCAAAACTGCATTTGTCCTGGATTTGCTAACTGTGCTTTCTGCAGTTCTCTTCCTACTTCAACAAATCTTCAAGTATTTGCTTTAGACAGGATTACTCTGTCCTGTGGTCAGAAGACATTGGCTTCATTCATTCATTTTATGGTCAAATCATTTGATGGTTATTGAGTGGTGTTTTATAGAAAATCATGTGGAACTTGTTTTTCAGCCCATCTGATGACATTTTCTGTAAGCAGAAGAAAGCACTGTAATCATCAGCAGTGTAGCATGTTGAAGACTCCTTGGGTAAAGCAAGTAATATTGAACAAATCAGTCTGGTTTTGTAGGGAGTGCAGTGTTGTGAATATGTCTTAAAACTTCAGCTGACAGTGTTGGCTGCTCTTCGATGGCTTAAAGCTTCAAGGGTTTCCATCATGCTACTTGAGTTAAGCAGACTTGGTATGTTTAAATTGTACCAATAACTCATGAAAACAAATTACTTGTCTTCCATTATTTTCACTAGAAATTTCTGGGCAGGAAAGTGTTGCTTTTTTTTAAGTGTCTATAGCGATGGAGCAGGAAAGTAGCTTTGCAGATAGGCAGTAGATCATGTAGAGCACAAGAAAAGTTAGGAATGTTTATTTGCTGAAAGAGGTTGAAAGATATTTTGAGGTGTAGAGTAAGAATCTTGACTCTATACCCATTAAGGCAACATCTGTCTTTGTACTTTTCTTGGAAGTTTTCTTCTTAAGAGGTGCCTCTGGTTAGGATGTGGTTTTTTTCTTTGTTCTAATACTTAGTTCATGGACAGGAGTCTGTTTTCATGACCTTACCTTTATTCCCTGCTGCTAAGAAGAAAATTAATTCCACTGCTGTCCTCTTGCATTTTCTACTCTTTTCATTACTTTACCACGTGAATTTTGTGTGCACTCTTATGAACTCAACCAGAACAGCAATGCTCTTAAGTTTTGATGCTGCTCAAAGAGTGGAAAATCAAAAATTTATAATGGCTAGTTTCCATGTTTGAACTCCCCAGCTTGAAGCACCAGTTATCAGCAAGTGAGATAATGAGAATGAAGTGCTTGGATCTGTTTCCCTAGTTTCACTACTTTCACTAATTTTAGCTAATTAATTAAAATTCATTAGTTTCACTAATTTTACTTTTGTAGTTTGGGATTTTGCAGAATTTAATCACTTCACAAATGATAAGCTGTTTTTTTTAAGCATTTGGTTTGGGGGGGCTTCAAGTTTACCTTAAGTTAAGAAGGCAAGTCAGATATAACTGAGAATTGTTGTAATGTGTAGCTTTCTGCTAATTGCTTGTAGAAGTTTGTATTACCAAATTTTATTAGCTGTTGCATTTTATGATTTTTCTTTTAACTTAAGCATTTCTATATGTATCTGTGCTAAAAGGTAAAATGGCTGCAGATTAGTTCATGTCACTAATTTCAAAGATGGAATTACATGACCATATGTCAATTTAAGTATCTGGCTTTAGTAAGCATTGAGCACTTTCAACCAGTTGTTCACAGGTATATTATTTATTTGTAGTGAGGCACTTGACAGAAGTATTTTCTATGACATTGGGAACCTCCCAAGTAGTATACTGGGTGCTGAGATACTGTTGAATTGTTCAGTATTGTGGGCTCGGATACTGAATCTAAAGCTTAAAACTTCAGCTGACAGTGTTGGCTGCTCTTCGATGGCTTAAAGCTTCAAGGGTTTCCATCATGCTACTTGAGTTAAGCAGACTTGGTATGTTTAAATTGTTTAAAAACAAGCTTAGGTGAATCTGAAGAAAAATAAGTGTCCACTGAAGTTGCAGAAAGTAATTTTGTACTAGAGTATAACTTCATGAAATAGGCATTTCTTGCACCATCTGTGTTCACTCGCCAGCTGTGGATCTTCAAAGGCTGTCTTCCTTTTGAACATGTCCATTGTTATCTGTCACTCTGAGGTTTGACTAAGTTACCTGCTGTGACTGCTTGCATAGTCTTTGAAGGAGGACCAGCAGAGAATAAGCATCCATTTTATGTGATGTGAATCTGAGCTTAATGTCAGAAGTATTGGATCTCTCGCTAGGCTACAGGCTTCTACCAATGCAAAACAGTAAACTAAGACTGAAGTTTGACCACTTAGATGACACAAGCCTGCATGCTGCAGTGTGCTAAACAGGTAGCTCCTGATGCTAACCACAGAAAGTGGGAGCGTGAACAACTGACTACTCTCAGAATGCTCTTCAGTATTGTTCTATGGAACTTTCTGATACATGGCTGGGATTATTTTACTTCTGCAGTTTATACACTTGTGTATAGGTGCAGTGCAGTATGTACAGAGTTAGCAGTTTGCTTCAGCTGTGTTACTGTCCAGGAGGCACATGCAGGTCACCTGCAAGTCCTGCACTAGAGATTACTGTGTGCAGAACACTTTGTGTGCTAAGGAGCCCAGACAGAGTGGAATTTCTAAAAAGATGAGAGTATTCACGTACCCTTGTTTACTTCAGTGATTACACTGTTAATAAGAACGCATCCATTAATTTTTTGTTCTCTTGGTTGTGAGTGAAGATTTTGAAATATTAGTTGAGTATACAGTAAGCAAACTCTTTTTCTGTTGTCTTTACAGGAGTACCAAAGTCAGATCTTCTGCATACAAGATCTTTAAGGGGGCACAGAGACTGCTTTGAAAAATTCCACCTAATAGCAAATCAGGACTGTCAGCGATCGAAGCTCTCTAGAAGTCCATACGCAGAAGTAAAAAATATCTTGAGCAAAAAAATTAACTGGATCATACAGTATGCACAAAACAAGGATTTAGACTCTGATCCTGAAAGTTCAAAAACATCCCAACACCAGCTTTTTAACTTCAGACATCAGACTGATAGAAAATTGCTTCCACAGTTCGACTCCCCAGTACCTAGATACTCTGCAAAATGGATAGATGGGAACTCTGGAGGCATCTCAAGCTGCTCACAAACTCTTCTGGAACAAAGAGAACCCACTGATTTCAGACTTGGTGTGTTACAAGAAACCAGTGCTACCTTCTGCTGTGGCAGTGTTTTGTGGTCTAAGCAGAACCAAGTCCAGAAAGCTGAAAAAGCTGAAGGCAGTTCCCTTCCCAGTGTTCATAGAAAGCATCCTCAATACAGCAGGGAAGAACGTAAGTATATATCTATTAACAAGATACCTAGCAGGCAAGGGCTTTGAAATGCATATTGACCACTTACTGTTCCCCCGGGGCATTAATTCACATCCTGAAATTCAGCTTTTAGCAGTTTGGGGTTCCTGTAAAATCCGTGATTGGTGGGGGGGTTTAGTTTGGTGGCATGGTGTGGTTTCTGGTTTGGGTTTTTGTTTGGGTGGTTGTTTTGGGGTTTTATTCACTTTGCTGTTAGATGTATTAGCTGCGCAGTCCTGCCTGCAAAGATCACTAAGCTCCTGAAAACAACTGTCTTATTGAATTTGGGCAGTGCCTTGAGTTACATTTTACAGGCCGCTGCCCTAAGCCATGTGGGAAATCAGAGGTAAGGTAGCAGAGCAAACTGGTAGAACATCATCATAAAAAGCCAAACATTCTTAATAGTAATAGACTTTCCTCATGCATTTCACTAGGTTTTTGGGGGTTCTTCTGTTTATTGAGCATAAGAAAATGTGAAGGCCCTTATGCCGTATGCCTTCTGTAGCAGTAGACCTGAGCAATCTTTTGATGACTGTGGTAATACTGAAAGCAGTGGAAAGTAAGTTTTTGTGTTACTTAAGTAAGAGGTCACTAGAAGAAGTCTTTAAAAAAAAATATAGGCTTTTGTAATGTCTCTGGAAAATGTGTTAGTCCAGGACTGAGTTCCTAGAGTTCTCTGTAGAGAAGAACAATGAAAAATGAAAATGACTGAAAATGAATGAAAAACAAAATAATAATGGAATTCACAATGTCAGAGGACACAGCGAGAAGGAGATACTGTAAAAAGTTGGAATCCATTTCTTTAGGCTCCCTTTTTTTTTTTTTTTTTTTTAAACAAACCCGTCCTTGCAAAGTTTGGTCATTTCTGATTCTTTATGAAAGGACCTTATTTAACTGCTGTCTGATTCTTCATGCTACATTTGTAGTGAATTAGTATTCTTAAAGCCATAAATCAATATGTATGCTGTGCTGTTTGACCACCTGTCCTCTGGAGTCATAAATTTGGATTACATAAATCAGGACAGAAGTTAACAGGAATAATGAAAACTTGACCCGGTTTATGGGGTTATCTAACTGAAGTTACTGACTTGAAATTTCTCTCTCTGATGTCTTATTTCAGAGCAGGGGAATGTAAAGCTGTCTTGTACACGGTAACAGATTATTTTTTTTTCTTCTGTTACAACTGCATAATGCACTTCTGAGGCATTTTTCCTTTGTATTATATGTATTTTTTTTTTCAGTATTTAACTTGAGAAGAACTTAGGCTTCAAATTTACGATACAGAAACCTCTTGCACCGAGAGATCTCTGAACAAAAGCTGTGTGACTGCAGCACAGGTTTTTCTCAAGTATGCAGTGAGAGCTTTGCTAAGCTGTGGCATAGTTTAAAAACAGTATTTAAAAATTACAAGGTCTTAAAGCTTGTTCTGATGCCCTGTATGCTGCTGTGGTGATAGGGATTGTCACTTAACCATGCTGCCAGGGGCATCTCAGAAGCAAGCCAGTGCTTCCCAAATTGCTGTAGTTGATTAAGGGCAGTGTAAAATAACTTAGCAGTTCTCTTCTCCAAGGTTTAATGGACATTTTCTATGAGGATGATCAGTGTATTCATAACCTTAGAAGGGCTCTTGATTGATGCAGGCAATCTTTTAGTTCTCACTAGGAACGTAGCAAAAGAAAGTGAGAAGTAACCCTATTTTTATATAGTGTTTTTTTGCATCAAACTAAGATTTTGAGTTTTTTCATCATTTGTCACTGAGGTACTCGGTGGCAAATAACACTGTTTATGTTGTTCTTACATGCATAAAGCACAAAACTTGATAGCAAAAACAGGCAGCTGCATGCTGAAAACTGTTAAGAAGCCATTTCCTGTGGGCTTGCAAACATAGCAGGACTTAGCTCAGAGTTGTCCAGTTGCCCACAATTAAACAGATGTACTTGGCAGGGGTTATGCTGTGGAAACCATGTTTTGCAGTCAGGAAGGTAAAGTATTTAAAGATGTCAAGCAATTTACAAGCAGTTCTGATTCTGGACACTACTGTTTCAGGGGCTTGAATTTCCATCTTCTTGGTATTGAAGAGCAGGTTTTCTTGTGGAGTAAATCCTTATCTACGTCAACATGAAAGAGGATTTTCAAACTTTCCACAAATGACTAACAAGTAATGTTGCCCCTGACTTACTGCTACACATCTGTTGATTATCAGAATGCAAATGATAACAATATGAGAAAATGGGAGTCGTCTTAGTGATGTTTATGTGACTTTGGTAGTAGTAGTAATAACAGGTTTTATTGTTACAGTGACTGTGATGGCTCTTGGAGAGTTAAAGCAACTTAATGAAAAACTACTCAAGGAAATCCAGGGTGAGAATTTTTTGATACTCTGTTTTGGGTTTGTGTGGCTTTGTAACTAAAAAGATCTTGCTTAAAAGCCAAAACTGTGATGGCTTTCCTGTCAGTTTAGTTTTGAACTGAAATCTCTATCATATTTCCATGTAAAACAAGAAACTTCTAGATGCTTTTATTATATATCTTCCTTTGGTGTTGCAAACTGGCACTTGAAGAATACAGTATTTTCTTTAAGTTTTTTTACTAGAATCATAGAATTGTTTAAATTGGACAGGTCCCTTTATATCAAATCCAACCATTAACATAGCACTGCCACATCCACCACTAAACCATGGCCCTAAGTGCCACATCTACACATTTTTAAATACCATCAGGGTTGGTGAATCAACCACTTCCCTTCCAATACTTAACAACCCTTTTGGTGAAGAAATCGTTTCTAATACCTAATTTACACCTCTCCTGACTCAACTTGAGGCCTCTTCCTCTTGTCCTATCACTTCGTACCTGGGAGAAGAGACCAATCCCCACCTCACTACAGCCTCCTTTCAGGCAGTTACAGAGAGCAGTAATGTCTCCCCTGAGCCTTCTTTTCTCCAGACTAAACCCCAGTTCCCTCAGCTGCTCCTTGTAAGACTTGTGCTCTAGACCCTTCACCAGCTTTGTTGTCCTCCTTTGGACACCCTCCAGTACCTCTATGTTCTCCTTGTAGTGAGGCACCCAAAACTGAACCCAGTACTCAAGGTGTGGCCTCACCAGTGCTGAGTGCAGGGACAGTTACGTCCCTGGTCCTCCTGGCCCTGCTATATCTGACACAATCAGAATCAGCTTCATTTCAAGGTATAAACTGGCCCTCCTTTGGCTAAGGTCACCTAAAACTAAAAACAGGTGATTCTGTTCAGTTTGAGTGCATACACCAGGCTGCTCTGGGAACAGAAAAAGCGCTGGTGTGGTGTCTGAGCCCAGTGAAGTGTCCATGCCTCTTTCACAGTAACGTTCAGCACTGCCTCTGGGCTCCGTGGCAGCACAGGGGCCAGGTGTGCTAACCCAGTGATGTTCTTGCAGATGTGTTTGAAGAGCTGGCGCAGCAAGTCCAAGAAAAGGACTCTTTGGCCTCGGAGCTCAACGTCCGCCACATCGCTATCGAGCAGCTGCTGAAGAACTACTCCAAACTGCCTTGTGTGCAGGTGGGGCGGGCAGGGCTGAAACCAAACGTCCCCATATAAAGGGATAGAACTTCTGGCCTCCTCTGGTAGAGCTAACCTTCCCTAACAGCTTTGGTAACTCTTAAGTAGAGCTGCACAGGTGTTTAGAAGCTTTTGAGGAAATTGGGGCAGCTTTCTCTTTGCATTCATAATCCAGGAGAAGTCTTACTCCACTTTGATTTTGACCAAAAAAAAAAAGCAAATATTTTCGGTATTCAAGTCAACTGTAATAATGTTTATTCATGCTTAGGAATTTTTTTTTTTTTTTTTTCCCCATAACTACACATGAGCTTTTGACATGACCTCTGTTTTCTTGATATTATTATTTCTAATAAAGAATGACCTGAAGCCTGTAAGCCTGCATCCTTTATATGGAGCAGAAATGAAAATTTGATCAGGTCTTACCATGTTACATGTAAGAGAGCTTTAAGGAGAAAACAGTATTAATGAAACTCATGTTTTCTTATTTATTATGAGCAATATTTTATTACTGAAATTTTATACTAAATAAATATCACTATTTTAGGTACTTTTCCAGATCTCTTTATAAAATGTCTGAATTACTCTGTGTAATGTTTATACCTTGTGTATGATTGTTTATCCTTTTTCAGGTCTGTATCTTTCATGATACAATATATATTAAAAAAAAAAGTTTCCCAAAGAGATGAGTTTCACAAGTTAAAGAAAAAAAAAAAAATGGTAGCTCATCACTTATTTTTATCAGCTTTATAATTGAAGAATTTGATTAATGAGAGATGTTTTAAAAAAAGCACAGCACTTCCTTTAAAAAAATTTCCATACTTTGGGTTTAATGCATAGAAATTGAAGTTGTTTTCTATGTGTGAAATTTTAAATGCTGAAAAATTACTTTGACAAAATTAAATAAATTTATAATACTACGTTACTTTGTTATGATTTTTTTATAAAGTGGGATCAGACTATGATATATGATTGTTTTAATTTAGAAATGCAAATAGTAATGATATGTTATAAAATGGAACAACCTCTACTTTCTTTAGACTTCTGTCAATATACTATACCAAGAAATTCTTAGCTAATCTTTGTGAAAAAGCCTTTGCAAAGCTGCAGTTGTGCAACCAAAAGTTGCTGATTGTACTGAAAAAGTCAGGGGTAGGGGGAGAAACTTCCCCATGTCCCTTTCCCTCCTCCTGCTCACTCTCCTCCCCCCCCCCCCCCCCCCACAAACAAAAA